>NW_018405514.1:1142209-1151425 GCF_002113885.1 Mizuhopecten yessoensis
CAGCATCATTAACATCTGACATTAACTACAACAACATGTAATCCGTAACGATACAAATGTCAATAATACATAAATAGACATTTATATAAATTATATTGATGTGCATGTTTACGTCACTCGTGCCTTATTTGCCTCAAAAATGTATCTAGCAAGTTTACGAATAACGCTGATATTATCAGCACTTAGTAACTGTACAAGTTTAAACATTGAAGGATTTCGCCAGTAATATGGTTTTATGTATTTTACTCTCAGAATATGAAAATTGTTACATATTAAAATAAAATGATATTCGTCTTCAATATCTGAAATGCAGCTCATACAGTGTCTTTGTTCTCTCGTTATGTTATTGTATCTACCAGTCTCAATAGCTAAATTATGTGCAGAAAGACGAAGTTTAGATAAACAGATCCGGTATTTCATTGGAATATACTTTGTCAAATAGTATTGAAGAGTATGGTGATTTGCTAAGTGCTTATATAAAATACATTTAGGTGAGGTTTCTAATAGCCCTCTCAGATATTGTTGACTTTGATCAAATATTCTTTGCTTTATCATGTACAAAATACTTTTATGGTTATATGAATAATAATTTGTCCATACATCTGCGAATCCGAGAGAAAAAAGACAATGTTTGACATACTTAACCCAGTTAAAGCAATTGCCTGTATTGCTACTACTTAAAAAGGAATACGCAGTTTGCAAAATACAATTTTTCGAATCCATTAGTTTTAACCAATATTTTATCATTCTGAATTTTCTTATATTTTCCAAAGGATGTCGACCTAATTCAAAATAAACCATTGCGTTGCAAGTCGACTTCTTAACTTTTAAAATCTTCTTACAAAAGTGTAGGTGTAACCTCTCAATATCCGTACCTTTTGTAGATCCCCATACTTCACATGCGTAATGCAATATACTACAAACATACGTATCAAATAAATGCAATAACGTTGTACAGTTTAGGCTCAAGTTAGAAGAGCTTGAAAAAAGAGCATACATGGCCTTTCTTCCTTGGTCAGATAACTGTTTCTGTATATGATTAAATTTATTATTGAATTTCAGTTTTACTCCTAGGTAGCTGAAAACATCTACAACTTCCACCTCCAAACCATTATACATCCATCTTTCTCTATCTCGTATACTACCACCGTTTCTAAATACAACTACTTTGGTTTTCTCAGTGTTAACTGTTAATTTCCATTTAGTAGAATACACATTCAGATTATCTAAAAGACTCTGTAAACCTTCAATAGTTTCGGAAAACAATACTAAGTCATCTGCATACATTAACAAAAACAAACTTAATTCACCAAAGTCATAGTCCGTTGCACCATTTTCAATAAATGAGGTTTCAAAATCATTAACAAAAACTGAGAACAATAAAGGCGATAATATTTCCCCTTGCATTAATCCAACACTGCACTCAAAATAATTAGAACATTTACCGTTAGTTGATACACAAGATTTAACTGATTTGTAAAATGATTTAATGACGGATAACATTTTCCCACGAATACCAAGCTTAGTCAGCTTACGCCATAAGCTTAATCTATCAACAAAATCAAACGCTTTGCGAAAGTCCACAAAGCAACAGTACAAACGTTTCTTTGAAGATAAAGTTTTCGTTATAATAGAATGTAATGCGAAAATTGCATCAATCGTACTAAGTTCTGGACGAAATCCGAATTGCGCATCAGTAATAAGGTCATATTTTGTACACACATCTAAAATACGTTTATTTAGTACAGAGGTAAAAAGTTTACAAAGACAACTAATTAAACTGATACCTCTAAAGTTATTAGGGTCATTTAAAACACCTTTCTTATGGACAGGAATAATTATGGCTGACGACCAATTAGAAGGAAAATAACCAGATTCTAGTATAGAATTAAACAACGTAGATAAAGTTGGAAGAAGTAATTCCACGCCAGCTTTTAAACATTCATTTAACAAACCATCAGGTCCATGTGATTTACCACATTTCAATTTCCGAATAGCATTTTTTACTTCTTGTAACGAAATAGGAGCATCTAATTCCTCAAAAACAGTGTCATAATCAGTAAGAATAAAATCGTCATGATGGACTGGATCATTATTTTGTTGTACAGAAGACAGGTTTTTGAAATGATTGAACAGTTGATTACCATTACACATTGGTGTTTTAGCTTTCTTCTTACCAAATTTCTTATAAAAAGACCCGGGGTTATGTTTTCTCATATACTCCAACATATCACCTTCTGCGCTCAAATATTGCCTCTTAAACTTACTTTCCAGGATTTTGTACTCTTTTTTCTTACGGATAAGAAGAGTGTGTGTCCAGTAACATTTGTTAATGTTGAAATTCTTTAAAGCAACTAAATATTGTTTACGTAGAGCTCTAACACGATCATTAAACCAGGGCTTATCTTCGGAACTAGAAAAGGTGTGGGTGTCAACTTTAACAGGGGGCTTATCAGTGTTATTTTTGGGCGGTTTTCTTAGAAAAAATGGTTTCATAGTCCCTAGTAAAACATCAGTAAAATTACTTACACAGGTATCAATAGAATATTGATTTAATTCATCATTGATTAAAACTGATTTCTTTATTAAGTCTAAATTAACTCTTACAGATTCGATAAATTGATGCTGGTGACACCCTGTGTATTATAATTACCTGGATAGACATAGAGGAACCATGTATTACAGGTAACATGATGTAATAATGCTATAAAGTTTGTATTTGTGTAAAAAAAAAAATGATAATTTTTAGGGGGGATGAATATTTTATGGGGGGATGAGTATTTAATGCATTAAATATTCATCCGGATGAGTATTTTATGCATAAAATATCCATCCGGACGAGTATTTCACGGGGATGGAAATTTTATAGGACACCGGGCTCCGTACAATATTTTCTGTTAAATTGATAGTTAATCAATGCTTAAATATATAGGGTCGCCTGCCCTCGCACGTGGGTTGGACTATGTACTTCCGTTTACTTCCACATTAAGACTCCGTCCGTACTTCTGTCTATGTCAACAAGAGTGATTTAAAGTAGTTGATATAACTTGTCTCATAGTTGTTTTAAAACTCATTGATGATTATTATCATTTATTTGCTATACTAAAAGATGACTTAATCCCTCAACACCATCACAACATTTCTTAATAGCAAATTAATTAATATTCGAATAATTCCTGGAGATTTATCAGGCATGTATATTTCATTATAAATCCAAACAAGATCACTATATATTGTGAATATGTATGCTGTTGAAAGTATTATGTTTTGTAGTATGCAGATTTCTTTCGAGGACGTTGGAGGCTGAGGGCTTACGATTGAGTGAAGGAACATGTAGAAAACAAGAGGCCCAATGGACCTGCATCGCTCACATGGTATAAATATCACACGTGTAACCTTAAAAGCGATCTAAAATATAGCTACAGGCAAAATATCAGTATTTACGATTAAAAAAACATTTCACCCCTATTACCTTGAAAGTCGAACAAGGTCATTATGTTGAACAAGTTTTATAGTCTTTCATCTCAGGATGCAATTTGCAAAATATCACCACCTTATCCTTTTGTTTATTGAAATTATGTCATTTATATGTTCATACATATTTGACCAAATGTGACATTGAAAGTAGGTCAAGGTCTTTCAACTGAAAACAGCTCGATATGTTTGCAGATTTTGATCAAATTTGATCCCTGTGACATTGAATACATGTCAAATTCACTCATTTGAACAAACTTGGTACAGACCCTGGACCGTTTTTGCTTGTCCGTTTAAACGCAAACCCAACGAAAACGGAACGCAAACGCAACGGAAACGCAACGCAAACGCAACGCAAACTCAACGCAAACGCATACAAACCGTTTGGTTAAACACGGTCCTTAAACGCAGTTCATAGCAGACAAATAACGGACTAAGATTTAGATGTACTTGCTTGAGGAAGCGTGTCGGTCACTGACCCTAACTCTGACCTGTACTTACCTATACAGCGCTACAGCGCTCGCGTGTTATTTGCACAGCGGCGAATGCAGATGTACACATTGGCAACATTTTCCCCGTCAGCACCAAAAAAAAAAAGATCTATGTGATGATTTGTCCCCCGATTTTTTCGTGAATATTGATAATTCGTTTTAAAATGGAATTCAACTTCTAATGGCATCCGTTTGGAACTCAACACTACATTACATTTAACATCTAATCACTCAACTTACACGACGCAAACACACATTCCTTTTTATGAATTCATAAGATTAAAAGTATATTTGATGTTGGTGGTTTCTCACTTATCTTTTTTTTTAAATTTCTATATTTTCCCCAAATATTTTTTCAATGTGAAGTTACGGGAATAGTCTTGAATAATGGTTCTTTGACATCAACAATACATATGGATACGTTTAGTGGGTAGTTTATTTTTTTAGTCTCAAATTCTGAATTTGTTGCTAAAAAAATATTTGTCGAAAAATAATAAACAACCCAAACTAAATAACGTATGTGTAATTGTTTGATTTTATTTAAACTAGGCGATCGCAAATGTTCAAAAGGAGATGAAATATGAAACTTGTGTTTGGAAAAGATTGAATATGAATATCATCATATGTATAAAACAAGCGAATGTGATGTATTTGCATAGAGTATTATTCCTGTATTATCTTACAAATCCAACTGAAATGCTGCAAGCGAATTCCGTGTAATTATTGGGTTTTTTTTCTTCTTAAAATCGTCCTTCTCTACTAATATCTCAAACAGGTATAATTCTTATGATATGCTCTTTAGTGGTATGTTTTGATAATTATAAGTAGTATTTATATGAATGATATTGAAGCCGGAGCGTTAGTTATATGTATCGTATCTATACATCTAACAACACAACATACATGTATACATTCTATGCACCCTGTTACGCTTAATCATACTCATTGCTGTACCCACGGACTTAGATCATCTAATTCCTTGCTGTACCCTCAAGTTACACATTTACATTTGTCTGAGTGATGAAGACATAATCTGAAATGTGAAACAGCCTTGAAACAAAGTTTTGTATTGCTTGCTCTTGACAGTCATTTTGAAAAGTATATTGCACAAACAGCACTGAGATTTCACTATCCTAAACAATAGTGAATTAATCCCAACTATCATCTGGTCTTTGCTGTTACCCGGCCTTACATTTATTATTGTTTAAACATGTGGTCACCCCTGTTACCTGCAGCTATTGTTATTTCGAAGGTAAAACCACAAGGTGGTTTCATGCACAGGGACCCGGGAATTTGCTACAGTTGTTTGTTCGTACCTATCGTGCCGTGTATTAATATTAGATATTCTCTCTTCTTCTTCTTCTTTTTTTGTGATAAGGCGTCATGTAGATTAACTTAATCTGAGAATTTAGGAAGTATAAATTAGATGTTTTAGTTGTTAACACTATTTCTCGAAATAATTGCCGCCCCTCCTTCTAACCGCACCCAAGAAATGTAACCTGAACGTTTTGCTATATCAAGCTATGAAAATTCTTCGTTTAATACAATCAAAGGCTAAGAAAGTGCGAACGTCGTAGTTGACTCCGTTTCCGAGATATTGTGATTTATCTGAAAAACACGCCTTTGGCTCTGCGGCGATCGCCTCGATATTGGTAGCCCACATCTGTGACTGTCACAAGTTCAACGCTGCCAAAACAGGCCTATACCGGGAAGCTTTGATCGGGCGTTCCATATGTGAGCTTTTTAGCTACTTATATATGCATGATATATTCCGTCGTAACTTACTTGTGTAGGTTATATTTAAAGTACTACATACATATATTTTGTTTTCTCCATTTTAATGAAGAAATGAGTTCCTACTGAGAAGGCAAATGATGTGCTGTATGTGGGTGTCCGAACACGCATGCGGCTGCTATCTAAACGAGTCCGTGTTTTTACATAATTCGTTAATCCAGTGAATGTAAATATTATACTTTTTATGTTGATCTCTAGAAAATTATTGATCACCCATATACAGTGCAAAGCAATTGAGTCAAAATTGAGTCAAATTAACGTAGGCGAACTCCACCCATTCTTTACAATATGTAGATATACGTTTGAAACAGACGAAAACATGCACCGGTACAATAATTTATGCTCAAATTGAGCAGCAACCCGATTACTTTTACCCCCAGTTATAAAATCTTGAAACATTTTTTTATTCGTTATGCAATCCATGGAATTAAACACATAATAGATATACACACCAATTTAAAAAAAAATGCAGAGGGAGAACCGGTCCGTTCAAGTCTCACAAAGATTAGTAATATATAATGGACACTGTGTCCAGCATTATTTGCCTTGTTACTGACTTTCATCTGTCCGGTGATGCCTTTGAACTGACTTTGATTTGCATATATTGTGACTCTTTGGCAGTACTTGCACATTTTATTTATCTATCTTTATCTTGAAATTGATCCTCATACCAGAGACGTAATATATACGTCTCTTCTTATACATTTTCCCGTTATCTAGACTGAGGACATTGCAGTTAAATGGAAAATTGGAAGACACATAATCTACACCAATCTACATACTGATTATTATATTTCTAACTGCTTTATCGCATGAATATGTTTATATGAGTCCATGATTCCATGAGCATATTTAACAAAGATATGGTTTATTTATAAGTTTACATCTTAGATAAATTATGTGATAATTTACTGACGTAAATTAAATATTTATAGTGTTGATCAATATGTTTAACATGTGTGTATTCTAATGTTGATTTAGGCTGTTATGGATGTAATATGCAATGAGTTTAGACATAAATAAATGAATATAAATATACTTACTTCAGGTACCCCCTAGCCCACCTGCTAACATCCCTAATGAAGAATGAAAATGAGTAACACTTAATGCCCTTTTCATTATGTGTCGGAAACGTATTGTTGTGAGGCATAGATAGCAAAGGACTTCAAGGGATTAGGGTGTTGGTAAGTGTTTATTATTCATTCCGAATTTCAAAAGAACAAATCAAACTTTACACTGTATCTATTTAAAATTTCCATATTGTTCAACTTCTTTTATATCTCTAAGCACATTTTATTCTACTTAAAAATCATAAATTTGTGTTTCTAGTTGTAACTATTTTATGATAATTTCAGCAAAATCACAATGTAAATCCTAACGTGTGAAGTCATCTGATATCAAATCCTTTTTGCTAATTTACATGGATATGTAAACCAAAACAGACCGGTGTGTTAGTTACGATGACCATGATGGCTATCAGGGGTGGCCTTAGCTCAGCGGGGGGTGCACTACCACTCACCGGTACCTCACGTTTATCCCCCTGGGCATCCCCATGTACGTACTGCTTGGTCGTCTACTGAAAGGCCGCAATGCCGTGCGTATAATACCGGACGTAGAACTATAAAAATCAATCTGTACTGGCTCTTATTTTGAGATTCAGCTAACGTTTTTTTGTCAGCACATCAGATCAGAAACGTAAACGCCTGTGATCAGACACTTTGTTTAAAACAGTTTTGTTTTAAAAAATAAACATCGGGCGGTTCAAACAGAAGCGTATAAAACCAGTACATACACTTTAGTATAGTAACTCGGTAGTGAAGCGGACGTAAAACCTATCAATCAATCAATTATAGTATAGTATATATGTCTGCTTAAAGGATTTTAACAGGGGATGGCCGGGGTAGTTTTTGGAAGTGATCTCTTCTGTGTTGTGGTCCTTACGCCAAAGGTACGAACCTTTTTTATGTGACTCTAGATGTAAATTGAAGAATCTCGTCGGTATCACACGGGACAGATTTTGAGTACAATTCATTTTTTTAGGTTTCTTTAATGTTAATCGCTTTTTATTATATTAAGCATAACTTGTACAATGGAAACATAGTAAATTTGTTGCTAATAATTATTTCACTATGATTAACAATACAGTAAAACCTCACTCCGGACATTAACTCGAGTTGACATTTCCCGTTGGCTGCAATATTAGTGAGGAAATATAGACAACCCGAAACTTTTGGACCCCACCGTTGTTTCCGTCCCTGCCTCTAGATTCGTTGATGGGGGCATTTTAATCCAAAATAGAATTCGTCATCCACGCCAATTTGAATAGACAAAGTCTAACGAACGGGACCTTCGTTCTGATTGATTCAAGATTCAGTTAAAACTTTGTTTACCTTGTCCTCCATTTTAGATAAAAAGCAGGACGGACCACTCTGTTAGTTGAAGCGATTGTTTAAGATCCCCGATGTACACGAGAGTACTATGTACGTGTGTGAGAAAGGGTTGGNTATTACAAATTAACAGAAGCGAAATTCATCTTTCATGTCTGTGGAGGTACATTCCTTCCAATGTCTTTGTTATGAATGAACATTTCTTTTTCTTCCAGTCTAAACGAATGCAAAGAAGCATTAAATCTACTGAGACATACATGTATTCTATACTTTACAGGAATATACTTCGTAAGATAAAATTGAAGAAAACAATTCGTACCATATACCGTCATAAAGTTTTGGTTAATAGCACCGTAGGCATGTGGTACATGTATAGACGAAATACTTATATTTTAATGAAACTACTTTGAATATGTGTTTACCATTATACTGCATAAATAATGGAGTAATATGTACAATATGATGTACAGTTAACGTGAAATGACCCTTCGTTGTCATTTTAAATGATTACATTATATTAATGAAATACTAGTGACTCGGGTGAACTTATATATTTTTGAAACACTCATTGAAAACAAGCTTACATGACCAATTTATTCAAAAATGATATAAGGATGTTACAACCTTGACCAGAGAAATGATAATAAAGCGTGCCGCTANCTTGTGTCCTGGACACGTCGATTAATACCGATAGAAACGGTTTAGTCTCACCTAGCATACATTTCTAAAATACCTAGTCTCACCTAGCATACAAATGTTCATTTCAATTTTCACACCTGATCACAATTTGGTTATAGTCTGTTTTAAAATGATGTGGATGGTATTGTAATACATATTATAATTAAGAACTTATGTCTACTTTAATCAGAGAAATATTCCCAAAACAAATTGGATACATTTATTTAACGAGAAAATAATAACGATTTTACAGATATTATAACAGGTACAGTACTAGCTGCCTACATGTTATTAAAATATTAAACTATTGTTGATCAAGTAAAGATTCATTAACTAATCTTAATATCAAAGATTGTTTAAAATTCTGTAATACATTGTCTATAAATTTCAAC
>NW_018405514.1:1151554-1216900 GCF_002113885.1 Mizuhopecten yessoensis
ATAATAAAGCGTGCCGCTACTTCTTCGGTACCTGAAGAAATGCGTCCAATGTCGCCACAAGTGGCGATCTTGGTTGGAGTTCCTGTGACGTGGACCAGAAAGTGGAGGTCTGTAGGCTCTGGTTAAGGATCAATGGAACCGCTCACGATATACTAGTCTATAAAATGCATTAGTGGCCAAAAAGAAAACGGAGAAGTTGGGAATGTTGTGTGTAAAAAAAAGAGTTAAAAGTTGAAACCGGTTGGTATTCTCGTCCAGTTACACCTTTACAAGATCGACTTTAAACGCTGCGTTATATCATAAGGTGTGATAATGGCCTTTTGTGTCTCATAAGCCAGATTGATTTGGCTGGATGTCGATAACTGATCGATTTAAATTTTGAAATAGCTTTTACTTTTTATAAAATCTGCTGTAGTTTTAATGTATATCGATATGTGACACTTTAATAAAACAAATTGTATTGTAATAATATGTAAAGTTAGGACTTTAATCTGATATTCCCTATTATTATGATGAAGACCATAATAGAATAGATAAATAAATAAAATTTTAAACTAAAAATCAATCCTATGTATATGTTCATATTCACATGGTGAGACACTTTATAGTACAGACTATAGTTTACCTGTAATTAAATCCTATTGTTCTCTAACTGACACCAAATCTCACCCAGCATACATCCAACACCTTACCTGTATATAGGAAAATACCAAATGTATGCTACGTGAGACGACACCATAGAAACCAGTATGTACCCTTTATGGAATACAATATAGCAGATATACACTATTTCAAAAAAAGAACAAGCTATATAGGAAGAATACATGCAATGAATTATTTCCAATCCTTTCCGGGACTTACCACATGTCTGCCAATCAGGGGCGGGATCACCATTCCAGATTTCCAATTTTGTGGACACATTTGGACTGAATCACGTCAAGTTACGTCAAGTTACGTCAAGTTAATCAACAAAAAAAGTATCTGCTAATATTCCTCAGGTTCATTTTTTTCTCTAGTTATCGATGTCGAATTCGAATTATACTTCGATATTCTCTATCTCTTTTCTATACCTAAGCGGATTGAAACATTGTTATTATATATAATACTTCTAGAAATGTATAAGCTGTAGTATATTAATTCATAAAGAAAGCTCATGTGCTGTATTAATGTACCATTACGTCCTTTACCACCTATACCATCCTATATCGTCTATGCTTCCTATATCACCTATACCCTCCTACAGTAACTATACGTCCTTTACCACCAATGCCCTTCTTCATCATCTATACTTCCTAAACCACGTATAACTTCCCTTCATCACCTATACGTCATATACAACCTATACCCTCCTACATCACCTTTACTTCCTATATCACATATATTCTCATACATCACCTACACGTCATATACCACATATACCCTCATACATCACCTACACGTCCTATACGTCCTATACCCTCCTACATCACCTATACGTCCTATACCCCATTTGCCCTCCTACATCACATTTCCTTCCTATTCCATATATACCCTCCTACATCACCTATACGTCCTATACCCCCTATCCCTTTCTACATCATCTATCCCTCCTAACCCATATATATCCCCGCCTACATCAACTATACTTCCTACATCGGCTTTACTTCATGTACCACCGATACCTACCTGCATCACCTTTACTTCCTATACAACCTATACCCTCCTACATCACCTTTACCTACTATACTACAATAACCCTTCTACATCACCTTTACTTCCTATAAACACCTATACTCTCCTACACCACCTTTACTTTCTATACCTTCCTACGTAGCCTTAACTTCCTATACCACATATACCCTCATACATCACCTATACTTCCTATACCACCTTTACCATCCTACATCATCTTTACTTTATATACCACATATACCTTCCTACATTATCTTTATTTCCTAAACAAACTTTACCCTCCTACATCACATATACTTCCTATAACCACCTATACCCTCCTATAAACATATACCCTTCTACCTCACCTTTTCTTTCTATACCCTCCTCCGTCACCTTAAATTCATTTCCCACCTATACTCCCCTACATCATCTTTACTTCATATACCACCTATACCCTTCTACATCATCTATACTTCATATACCACGTATACTTCCAATACCACCTATACCCTCCTACGTCATCTAAACGTCCTATACCACCTATACTTCCTATACCACCTATACTTTCTATAGCACATATACCTTCCTACATCAGCTTTAATAACTATATCCTCCTATATCACCTGTAGTTCCTATACCACCTATACCTTCCTACATAACATTTACTTCCTATACCACCTATGCCCTCCTACATCATATTTACTTCATAAACCACCAACACCCTCTACACCACCTATACTTCATTTACCACCTACACCCTTCTACATCACCTACAAATGTAAACTGTCTTTACCATCTATACCCTCCTGCATTTCTTTAGTTATTTTATTTAAGTAATAATGTTCATTCATTTATTTTATTTCAATATTTTTATTTCATATTATTGATTTATTACTTGATTTGTTTTATTTATTCAATTTAATCATTTTTATTTCATTTTATTGATTTATTAATTAATTTGTTTTTTTTTATTCAATTCAATTACTTTTATTTCATTTTTTTTTATTTATTAAATAATTTGTTTCATTTATTCAACTTAATTATCTATTGATAATTTTTTCATTTGTGGCGGTTTTTGCCATTCGTGGTTTAACCATAATCACGTTCTTTCCTTCTTTACACTCTGTAATTTATAATAATATAGTTTAATCACTGGAAAACGGGGGTCTATATACACAGCAATAAAAGGTATAAGAAGTAAATGTGATATAGAAGGTTGTAGGTGGTAAATCTTTTCAATATTTTAATTACTTATTTGAATACTCAACACTATTGCATTAAATATTAAAAATTAATATTAATGTGTCCTCTTGATTCAGCCTAAAGAAATACCGAATACACAACTACTGTAATAAAATTGCTAGGTCTCAATGATTTTCAATGTCGTAATCAAAATCTATTTATTGTCAATGTTGGCAGGGGCCTTGTACCTCTCGAACCTTGCAGTAAGCATCCCCGATACAATATTGCGAGTCGAGCGCAGGATTTAAACATACTTCGACCTGGACGTAATCAAACCCACAATATAGACAATAGAATTAACGAAAATGCATATACACATAGAGATAAAACTACAAATATTTTATAAAATGAAACTAGCCGTTGAGACGCACTAAAGATAAGCCTCTCTTCAATCCAGACTATCCTGCTGTCGTTACGAAACCATCAGCCCATGTGTGCGGTGATAGAAGTATTTGTAGATTTAGTTGAATTCGATTCATATATTCATATGAATAGAATGAAATAAGTATGAAAATTAAATATCTAGAATATAAAAATAACTAATTACTCAAATATTTTCTACTTATAATTTTACTGGTCAATTAAGGTATGTGTATAGACATGCATCCATCAATCAGCACACGACGCAGCCCAAATATACGAATATAAATATAAGTCAATGCTTAACTTCCAACCGATTATTTCATGTATTTATCTATTTTACTTGTATATTTTTTTCATTTTTAATTTGCAAATTTTATTATACATATGACTATTTTTTTTATATAAAAACATTTCAGAACTCACATATTCTTAAATTAACCTGTACATATAGCCATCGATCGTTTTCTTAAAAAACCAGCAAAACGCATATTCAACGCTCATTCAACGCTAAATCTAAAACGCACAGCAAACGGTCAACGCGAACGCAACGGAAACGCAACGCAAACGCAACGCAAACTCAACGCAAACGCAACGGAAACGCAACGTAAACGGAACGGAAACGCAACGGAAACGCAACGGAAACGCAACGCACTTTTGGTAAAGAAAAACGGTCCAGGGTCTGTAGCCCATTTTCCTATCAAGTTACGGACCAAATATCATCATGTTGCGCCTTTTTGTTATTCAGAAAAGTTGTTTACAGATTTTGAACATATTTGCTCCTTGTGACCTTGAATATGAGTAAAGGTCATTCATTTGAAGAAACTTGGTAGCCCTTTCTCCTAGCATGCTACTGTCCAAATATCAACATTCTGGACCTTTTGGTTATTAAGAAGAAGTTTACAGATTTTGAACATATTTGACACCTGTGACCAGATGTCAACATCCTGGACAATTTGTTATTCAGAAGAAGCTGTTTAATGGTCTTTTTTTAGACAACTGACCCCTGTGACCTTGAATATGAGTTAAGGTCATTTATTTGAACAAACTCGGTGACCCTTCCACCCAGCATGCTACTGGCCACATATTGTCTCCTTGGGCATATCGGTTATTCAGAAGAAGTTGTTTAAAGTGTTAACTTATTTGACCCCTGTGACCTTGAATACGTGTGAAGGTCAATCATTTGAACAAACTTGGTAGCCATTGACCCAATCATGCTACTGGCCAAATATCATCACCATGGGCATTTGGGTTATTGAGAAGAAGTTGTTAAAATTTAAGCATATTTGACCCATGTGACCTTGAATGTGGCTGAAGATAACTTATTTGAACAACTTTTGTAGCCCTTCATTCTAGTATACTTCTGAACAAATATCACCATACGGGTCCTTTTTGTTATTCAGAAACAGTTGTTTAAAGTTTTTTTAAAAACAATTTACCGCTGTTACCTTGAATAGAAGTGAAGGTCATTCACTTAAACAAACTTGGTAGCCCTTCACCCAAGTATAATACTGGCTAAATATCATCACCTTAGGCCTTTTGGTTATTCAGACGAAGTTGTTTTTTAAGTTTTTAACATATTTGACCCCTGTGACCTTGAAAATGGGTGAATGTCATTATTTGAATAAACTTGGTAGCCCGTTATACCAGTTTGCTTCTGGTCAAATATCATCACTATAGGTCTTTTGGTTATTAAGAAGTTGTTTAAAGTAAAACATTGACGCCGGACGGACGATGGACGCCGCACCACGGCATAAAATCACTTGACACTTCGGGCCAGGTGAGCTAAACAGGTTTTACATATTCAACATCTTTGAATTACTCATACTTGAAAATGAACGCATGAATTTGAAACAATGTGATATATCACAATATAAATATCCGTGCATAGATTAACATCAGATTGAAAAAAGGTCAAAGATCATCAAACCAAAACCAATTTATTGAAAAGCTGTAACTCTTTAACAATACGTTCATTCTAAATCAGTGTTATACATGTATAAAACAACACTCGTCCAAAAGTGTTTTGCTACAGATCAAGGCATGTCGTTCAGAGTCTGGTTATTATACAACTTCATTAACCTAAGCGACCATATATATATCTTTATATACAAATAGGTCAAGAAGTTCTCAGAGAACGAACTGGGGTAGTGTGGACGAAACCAAATCACACATTTATGAACTCAAGAACGCCTAGAAACCCTTATTGAACCGTCAGTATTTAAAATCCGTGACAAAAATCGTAAAATTGGAGCAATTTCATATACATTGAATCAAATGACCCCGTCATGTTATCAACACGAGCTACACTGTACATTCAATAAAGAGGAAGTTCTTAATGAGAAAGTCGAAATTGTTTGGCTTAAAGTACTAGTAAGCAATCATGGTTTAAGGTTAAACATCGGGGTAAGCAGCTGTTGTAAAAGAGAGTCTTGTGTCCATGAATTTAAGATCATAATAATACATATAAACGATCGACGTGATAAATGAATTTCCTGTGATCCTAAACAGAAATTAAGCATCATATATTCAATCAAAGAAATAGAGTAGTCTGGTGGCACAGTGCATAACGTACTCGCCTTTCACCAATATGACTGGTAAAGAATGGCAAAGTTGAGAGGACTTGTTTCATAATTGTTGTTTAATGAATAAATAATAAAATCAAATGGGTTATAACATTTGTCCCCATGGATAAGGCATATTGTAACAGTCTGCTGAAAAGATCTTGCCATGAAATTTTGAAGCAAGCCCCATCTTTTTTGGTTCTTTGTACACCTTATTATAAAAATCAACACAAAGATGTATACATATGTTCGATTTCTGGCATTTAGAATAAATGCTCATTTTCGACAATTTAAGTGTTTGTTATTTTATCGACAAAAAACATAGCAGAGTATAACCTGTGTGTGCTGTTGGGTTTAATGCAGACTAAACACGATAATATAATTCATATTTGCCTTTTCGCTAAACATACTCCAAATTATCAACCATATCGTTGCAACGCAAAACACCTTCCTTTGGCGAGAAACTTCCATCATCATAAGATAACTAGGAGTTCATTCAGTTTAGTATGAGCTATGGTAGTGTACAGAATAAAAAATAGTCAAATATTCCGATTAATAAGAGGCTTTTCTCGGTAGCTAGCAATCCTCGTTTCCGTTGAAAGCAGTATATGATCAATAAGTGTTGTTTGGACAATGGAGTTAAGAAAAACAGACAATATGTTTGGGTTTCATCTGAGCTTTACATTGAATTCAGATGCAGTTCATAGGCAATATAAAAACCCACTACATTATAAGAATATGACATGAACATTATGAGGGGTTCATATTTGACTTTCTTTTAAATATATCTGAATTTTGACAACATGACAAACAACTTTAAAGTGATAATGTAACAATGTTTTAATCGCCCTCAGTTAATCTTTATTACAAGTTGTTGATTTTACTGACGGGTCATCTCTCACTGTGGTGTTGTTTACTCCATCAGTACCACAGTACTGACTGGACGGTTTAGTCATCGACATTAGTCCCATTGTTTCCATATTGGACTTTCTCCATCTGGCTATCCTGGAGTTTAAAGCACAGGCCTGAAACAGAATACATAAACATGTAGGACTGACTAAAAAGATAATAACAGTAACGGTCATCCTCATTGGCCCTAATAATGATCTTTTAAATTGTTCTTCGTCATTGAACTTAGCTCTGAACGGAATTAAATATGAATTTATCAAGCATTCGAAAAAACAATAAAATATTCAATACTTAATGGATTGCACAATGTTTTAAAATGTGTTAGAATTTGGCTTCATCAGATTTCAAATACTAGTTGGTTATATTCCTACTCCATGAAATCTAAATATCTCTTACCATGTATATGTATCTATGTCCTATCGTCCGGAAGTGTAAGTTTACCTTTCCGATATCCCGGACATTCATCACTACTCCGCAGACAACCGACATGGATGATATTATCATCAACAACAGGAGGAACTGTTGGTAATAGCACATTGCGTCTTCTACGTTATAATTGCGGTAGAGTAACATGTCCTTAGCCTATTGCAGGGCCATGGACACAGATTCTCATCTCTTTCTGTATCTATAATAGATAAAAGACGCACGCGCTTTAACATTCCTATGGAAAATATGAACGGTTTCAGGTTTTAGAAGTTTAGATTACTTGTTCCCAATGATGAAGGCTGGACGATTCTCCTGGCTCCTTAGTCCCAAAGATCTGTTTAGTGATGCCAGAAACTAACTAACAGATCTTCAGGTGAAATAATGTTTGGAAATCACAATTTTTTGTATTTTCAGTTATTTTTTACCTTATGCTAAATGATACCACTTATTTTGTGAAATAATTAATATAACATATTGCATTTTGCGCGTTGATTAGAACGAAACGCGTGATGTTTACATATTTATATTCAAATTAAAAATTATTGTAAACAAGAGAAATTCATTAAAATTCAAATATTCACACTGAATATGTTTTCCTTCATTGATTATATCTTGATTCATGTCATCGGTGGTCATTTGCCCAAAAATGGCAAAATATAGTGTTATGTCATTATTTGATCCGTACTCTCCCATGTAAACACTGTGTAGACAAAACGCTGATAACGACACATCTTCTAAACAAAAGGTATCGCTTAGGGTATACAATCCCTCCCAGCACCCAGATAATACGACATGACGAAATCGAAGGCTCGGAGGGAAATTACTAGAATTCTTTGATATTTGTATATATTTCCTTAAAAAATCATAAAAATTAGTACAATAAACCCCGAGGTGTTAAATACCACATGTACTTACAGACATTTTGTTATTTGTATCATCCTCCTCTAGCCTAGGATGTAGTGGAAGAAGAAACGCTAAACCAACGGCACACTCTACTCCAATTCCACAGGCTACGACGCCTGAGAAAAACAACACTGAAATGTTTTACTTTAATGCAATCTGATCGATTTCGGAATGGAGAGGAAATTATATTTAAATGAACATGAATAAGGAACGTTATCATATACCTTATAATAAGTGCCGTGATTGCATCATATTATGCCAATGATGATGTGTATATACATTTACAATGAGTAGCCGGGAAATGATTGGATAAGAGACATCTGTCTGAACCTGACGCCCCTATACTTATCTCATAGATGAGTTTCTCATTTGCATATTGTCGTTAGGAAACCCTTCCATTGTCATAAATATTGTAAAATATGTCAAATATATAACATAGACATATATGAAGATCATACTTTTAGGTTCAAGTTGTTTATTACATCAATTTCACGAGCATGACATCTTGTTTTACTGCAAAGCACAAATGAAAACATAGCTTTAATTGTTAATACCAATATAACAGCACAAACGTTACATCACCAAGTTGAGGGAATTAGCGTACTACTTGATGTTATATTTCATTTTGTTATTCAACGTCACTTTACAATTTTCTGCTGTTACCTGATAAGCTTACTCAAAATGTGATCAAAGGTGAAGTCAATTTAAAAGCTGTGTGTAGTAAAGATGGACATAAGCAACCACGCAAAACAAATATCTGCTGCTGTGAATGCACTGAACAGAAAGCCCCAATCTGATTGATGGCCAGTATTAGAAATTGTTTATTTTTATACTTGTAAATGTTTGATATAACTTTTTTGTTTTTAGAGACAAAAATTGTCGGTCAGCTGTAAGTCGGTCGGTTATTTAAATATGTTCAGTAGTTAACGTATATAGCCATGGGATTGAGCATACCTTAATTATAATCATACCTAGACATACAGACGGTACTAGTCCTGCAACTTAGTCAACGTAAGGCGTAACGTAATAGCTGATTGCCAGTCCGCAGTATCCAATTCCACTGATTGTCATCATGGCGCTTAATGTGGCTTCTGGAAAGCAACGGGCGGCAACTCTGGCCTGCAAAGCTGAGTATACAGCAAACAAAAATAATAAGAATGCATTTAACGTACATATAAATGCGGCAGTATTGTCACAAAAGCACTGTAGCAATTGTTGAAGGTAATATATTGCATTATAAAATGCAATGCTTAACAAATAGATACAAGTTAAAATCCAGCGTATGTCTACAGAAAATGTGCGCATTACCAGAATCATAGAACAACAAATAATGCCGAACAAGAGGGAAATGGTGCTAAGAAACATTGGGAAATTAAAAGATCAGAGACAAAATTTTGTGAAGAAAGGAGCAACAGTGAAGTGAAATATAAAAAAAATGCGATAAGACAGAAGACTAGTAAACATGATGCGGAGAACCCTTTCTCAATATATGTTGCCCCAACAGAGGGATGATGGTCCGAACATATTCCACAGCTCAAGGGGCGCGAAAGCCTGCAAACGATGCAAACAATACGTGATAGTGGAGTAGTAAATAAAAATGAAATGTGGCTGCCTTCCTGCACAGTATATGTAAATTATGTTGTCTGCATTGTAAATCAAAGAGCGAAATGACAGCGTTTCAGCAATAATCATAGTAGCAGAGAAGTCACCAAACTGCTAGTGTAGAAAGAACGATAACAAAAGAAGAATCCATCTAAGACTATTCGTGATTTTAACAATAACCTCACTACCTAGCGGACATTTTAAGATAGAAGTAGAAACGTCCAGTGAAAAATGGCCTCGCTGATGACGTGCGAAGAGACAATAATATTAACTAAATTCAAGTATATTTTGTAAAAATATAGCATGCATTATTTGCAAATTTGTGTTCAGTTTTACTGATGTACTGAAAGTGTATCAATTAAAATGCAATGGTTTTCATTCTAGCACTACAACGTCAATGACAGTACCAATGTTTTCAAGGATATAAAACGGTCGATAGTTGCAAGGCAGTTACATGTACATGCAGCAAGAACAACGAAACTGCTCATCAGGAAAGACAATATTTTGATGGGTGATATGAAGGTCGATGTTTTTGATTATACTCATGAGAGTGCTCTTTAGTGTCGTTATGTGGGTACTACCAGTGTTCTCGATGCGAGGACGTGCCATTACTTTTGGTTTGACCTTTATTTATCGATGAAGCAGAATATGCATTTCCTTTCGAAATACTTGCAAATTGTACTTATTTAATTGTCTTATTGTTTATTCATAATATCCCTACTTTTGTATTTGCTGAGTTCAAATTAAAGGTTTGATGACTCTTCGGTGTTTTCCTGTTTTGTCGTTGTTGTTTTTTATTATACTCATAAGAGTGCTCTTTAGTGTCGTTATGTGGGTACTACCAGTGTTCTCGATGCGAGGACGTGCCATTACTTTTGGTTTGACCTTTATTTATCGATGAAGCAGAATATGCATTTCCTTTCGAAATACTTGCAAATTGTACTTATTTAATTGTCTTATTGTTTGTTCATAATATCCCTACTTTTGTATTTGCTGAGTTCAAATTAAAGGTTTGATGACTCTTCGGTGTTTTCCTGTTTTGTCGTTGTTGTTTTTTATTATACTCATAAGAGTGCTCTTTAGTGTCGTTATGTGGGTACTACCAGTGTTCTCGATGCGAGGACGTGCCATTACTTTTGGTTTGACCTTTATTTATCGATGAAGCAGAATATGCATTTCCTTTCGAAATACTTGCAAATTGTACTTATTTAATTGTCTTATTGTTTGTTCATAATATCCCTACTTTTGTATTTGCTGAGTTCAAATTAAAGGTTTGATGACTCTTCGGTGTTTTCCTGTTTTGTCGTTGTTGTTTTTTATTATACTCATAAGAGTGCTCTTTAGTGTCGTTATGTGGGTACTACCAGTGTTCTCGATGCGAGGACGTGCCATTACTTTTGGTTTGACCTTTATTTATCGATGAAGCAGAATATGCATTTCCTTTCGAAATACTTGCAAATTGTACTTATTTAATTGTCTTATTGTTTGTTCATAATATCCCTACTTTTGTATTTGCTGAGTTCAAATTAAAGGTTTGATGACTCTTCGGTGTTTTCCTGTTTTGTCGTTGTTGTTTTTTATTATACTCATAAGAGTGCTCTTTAGTGTCGTTATGTGGGTACTACCAGTGTTCTCGATGCGAGGACGTGCCATTACTTTTGGTTTGACCTTTATTTATCGATGAAGCAGAATATGCATTTCCTTTCGAAATACTTGCAAATTGTACTTATTTAATTGTCTTATTGTTTGTTCATAATATCCCTACTTTTGTATTTGCTGAGTTCAAATTAAAAGTTTGATGACTCTTCGGTGTTTTCCTGTTTTGTCGTTGTTGTTTTTGTACTGTTTTTTTTAAAATATCCATATATGATCTTCAAGAATACGAAAAAGCTGATGTTACAACAGAAGATATCTGAGGTAACACGATGATACATTTTTTACTATTTCAAAC
Organism: Mizuhopecten yessoensis; assembly: GCF_002113885.1. Taxonomy (NCBI): domain Eukaryota; kingdom Metazoa; phylum Mollusca; class Bivalvia; order Pectinida; family Pectinidae; genus Mizuhopecten; species Mizuhopecten yessoensis. The sequence goes on from NW_018405514.1 coordinate 1,163,165, forward strand.
CATGTATACATACAACGCAGAGGTCTGTCTCCAAATGCCAGAAGACCAGATCCCGTCACCATCAGCATGTACATTGTGCATGTGACATGGTTCCTACGGTAAACAGGACTGATCCAAACAATGTCAAACTGCTGTACAAAATCGCATAACCTAGATGAAGCAAGATAAAGTTTAAAGGCGTGTCTTTTTGCAATTCCGATAATTTCCACCGTGGGCGGTTCCATGGCATGGTCTTAAGAACATATATCATGAAATTGTATATTATATATAATCAACAATTAACGGACCTAGTCAGTAACACATGTGTCATTAAACATCAAACCACTGTCACACTGTTCAGAGATACATGGATTTGTATTCCCATGTCTCGGTTATAGCGAGGAGATGCATGAGCGTGGTCAGCTGGACAGGTGTCGTCATAATACATATGTATCAGCATCTGCCATTGTATGTAGTTACAATGGAATCAAACATGTTAGTGCGATTACATTATGCTTTTGAATGCATATCATAGACAAACAGTGTCAAACATACAATGTTAACATGGCTTGATAAAAAGCTAAATGATCGAAATAGAAGTTTATTTTACTTACCACCATTCCCGAATCTTCCGATCAAGAACCCTAATGGCACGCTCAGAACATCTGTAAGCAATAGGACGTTCAAAATCCTCACATGAATACATTTATGTATGATATGAACACAACGTGAGAGGTTGTATATATATGTATGATGCAAGAAGGAACAATTCATCTTTTACTTGTAACGTTATTGCATAAATAGCTCGAAATTTTACCGTATAATTAAAAAAAAAGTTTCACAGTAAGCTTATGAAGATAATCAATTCATGGAAATTAAATTAAATTTAAGATAAAAACTAAGGATCTTTTTCATTGCTGATATGTCCGTTTTTGCATACCTTTCAAAGGCCTTTAGGTATTTTGTCTGATGAAGGACACAGAGTATGTACGTACCGTACTAGTCATCGAAAAGAAACATATAAACACTTATTGGTTCTGCTACATGAATCTTTTCACAGGTTTAGCTTATTATCAAAAATTAAAATAGCATACAAAAATATGTTATTCAGCATAGCTTACAGCAAAGTTACTTAAAGTTTACCACGATTTGTTTTATCTATGAATACATGTATATTGTTATTCTATATGATTCATAAACCAAAAATGTCGAAACCAGCATACAACTTTGTCAACCCAAAGCCGATATTTGGACGTGTCAAGTGTACGATTTCTACTTGTCCGTCTATGACTTATTGGCATAATCGTAATTTCCGGTGAATGAAACACTTCTTGGCTGTGACGTCGCAAGTTCAATGGCTGTGAAAGCCACCATGGTAGAAAGCCGCCATCGCGAATGAAATGAGTTTTGATATATCAGATGATGCTGAAAATAATCTTTGATATAGATGGCATCCAGCCATATCAAATTTGCAAGAACTTTAAGATAGCGGGTTGAGTAGAAACCAAACTGACGAATCTGAAGAGGGTAATACAGAATTCAGAGCACTAATAGGCAATTTGCTGAATAAGCGAATTCGATGTTAAATAAACAACACTGCTTTCGATGTTGTTGATTAATTATCTTTTTTACTTTTGAATGGAAACGTCAGTTTTCATTCACCTCATTTACTCTATAGTGTGAACTTATTCCATCTTGTTGCTGAGCGGCGCCATGTCGTGACCAGTTTCTGTGCCGGATTATTTCTATCGCAAAGATATATTATGTGATACCGCTACGGTTCAAAAATACGAAAAGGTATCAGTAAAAAATTAAGAATATTTAAAATAATATTTTAACGTTTGCGTCTACAATAATATGTATAGGATTTTATTTTAAATATCCACTTTTACCTACCGTATAATTACAAATTGACGACCTTGTGTCTTCCTTATGTTAGGTCGACGTATACATGATATAATGCAGATAAATAGTAATACTTTTAGTTGTATGCAACACTCATATACAATGCTGAGTTTTATTTAAATATTTATATATAATCGAATAATGTGATTGAAAATAATTTATTTTCTTAAAATAATTTACAGAAGTTATAACGTCTTTGATAAATAATGAAAATCATATTGATCCACTCTCATTGCCTACACTAAGGCGTGGAATGTCTGTACAGGTACATTACTCTAAACACACCTGTGTCCAGTGCTGACAGCAGGAGGACCAACACACAAAAGGATGTCAGCAGGTTGTCAAGGGGTATCTGGTGTTATTATACGGTGGGATATATAAGTATCAATTTCAAGGTTATTATGCATAAATAAAATGCGCAAGCACTGTCACAGATTGTGTTGAAATGTATGCAAACAGCAAAACTACATCCAATACAACTGCATCAACCGAGAGGGGAAATCAAACTGCTGGCCTACATTTTGCAGATTTTAAATTTGATCAGGTGGTCCAACGATAAATTACTCGTATTAGTGAGACGTGAACACTCTGATTCGTCAGATGGGAGTGAAATTAACAGTTTCTTCTTCTTTAAGATTCTTGAAATGGGTGTGTATGTTTATAAGTTATATTAAATGAAAGAGGTTTTGTAAACATCCTAAATTCATTCGATTTCATAGAAAATAAAAAAAATAAAACCAGGAAAATATCCCTAACTTATTTCACAAAAAGTACATACTCATTCACAATGTTGCACGTTTTTATTAATGGGATACAGAATACAAAGCTTGTTGCTCATTTTGAGTATAAACTATTGTACTAATGCATTTTTTTCATTGGGGTGGGCTTACGTTTGACTCATATTTTATTCAATATACTTTGTATTGTAAAAAAGGGGCTCATTATTTTTTCAATCAATCAAGTGAATAGTAAAACGCGCAATATTCACAGTACTGGATTAGTGAATATCTTCAACGAGTTCCCCTAACGCAGGGAAAAAAATATTGTTATCATTTTTTTCATTTTTTTTTTTATTTATAAAATGAAATAATTATTGATACATTCATAGTACTAAAGTAATACTAAATCCTACTCTATGGTACTCTTTACTGTAAGACCGTAATTATGTTTTCCTATTGCTGTGATATCGCTATGGCGGGTGGTCTGGTTGCGCAGTGTAAAACGCACTCGCCTTTCACCAAGGCGGCCGCGTTTCGACTCCCCAATCGGACGTGAAAGTGTGTACAGGGTCACCTACCCGACCACGTGGAATTTCTCGGGAACTGTTTTTCCTTGAACATTAAGACTCCCCCCCCCTCGCTAGCATCCAGGCTAACAAGATTGATTAATATAAGTTGAAATAGCTAGTTTCATAATTGTTGTAAAAGAAATAGATTTATTTATATGTATCGTTTAGCGGGTACGCGTCGTCTATGGCGTCAAACTTCCTCCTTTAAATAGTTATCGGTAGATTCCGAAATGGCTGTATTAAAACCGTTGAACTCGTGACGTCACATATTTGAGCTTACTTGGTTTTTCAGAAAAAAACGCAATATCTCGGAAATGAAGGCCATCACGACGTTCTCACCTTTTTAAGCATTGTATTGCATAATATGAAGTATTTCCATAGCGTTATATAGCATATTAATCAGGGTAAACTTTAAGATGTCATCGATATGTCGCCACATGTTGGCAAAATTTAGCAAATCGGTGTTTCGGTACTTGAACACGCGTTGTCAAAATATAATAACTTCGGTAGGAATCAAAGTGAATTTGTCAGCAATGACAATGCGTGTTATAGACCATATATTATGTCACGAGGCTTGTTTTTGTCGATTTCATTGGGTGTTGAATTGAGTTGGTTCGGGCTCAAATTAAACAAACTGAAAAGCATATCAATTAATTTGTTTCAAGACCAAATCAAATGATCACAATATGAGGCTGACAAAAGCAAAACAAAATCCTAATATTTCAGAAAATATTTTTTGTTTTATCTGGAATTTGTAGAAGACCACCATAGTATAATACTCGTTCACGTGAACGTGTAAACTTGAAAGGAAAACATAGTCTGTCATTGTATTTTCGTTGTCATGAAGTCATCATCGTTTGTACAGAAACAAGGTATATACGGACTATGTATGGAATTGATAATACTAGTACTTATTTCACTGATTACTCCTAAAACTTTCTCCTGTTACAGCAGATTAATACTTGCAAAACGATGGGACTTAGGTCAAATTCGCGTTCAATGAAACAGACGACATTTGGTAGTTGCACTGGTCCAGCGTCTGGTTTGTTCCGTTGTAGGAATGCTGTAAAGAGTAAATATTAATGATGACCTCTCTGAGTGGTGTATCGTAGTTTGATATTAGTTGGTCCTCACAAATAAGTTTACCATTGTATGATATCAGTTTGTCCTAACTAAGTGGTGTATCGTAGTATACTATCAGTTGTTCCTCACTAAGTGGTGTATCATGGTATGATATCAGTTTGTTCTCACTAAGTCGTGTGTCATGGTATGATATCAGTTTGCTCTCACTAAGTCGTGTATCATGGTATGATATCAGTTTGTTCTCACTAAGTCGTGTGTCATGGTATGATATCAGTTTGTTCTCACTAAATGGTGTATCATGGTATGATATCAGATTGTTTTAACTAAGTTGTTTAGTGTTGTGTTCTAGACACCTGATCGTCGCTCATTAAACTATACGATATTGTTGTATTCACAAAATATTGCCGTCACTCAATTGTAGACATCGATGTCGTACACAAGGTGGTGTGTTAGTTAATGTACTACCAAACAGTACCATGTTAGTCACTCTCTACAGTGAAAGTGGTGTATTGTATTCTAGAAACCATGTCGTTACACATATTGTGTTTTGATGTAGACATAAGATCGTCGTACACACGGAGCAGTGTGTGGTGTAATGGACATTTGGTCGTTACACATAGAGTGTGTGTCGTGTTGTTGTAGACTCAATCGCTGGATGGAGGTTTGTGAACTATATATATCTTCGTCATGCGTAATAAGGATACTTACATAGCTATTCATGATCACGTTTTGTAGACAGATCGGAACTTGCATGAAATAATATACTCCAAAAGCCAGGAAACTGTTGCAAAATAGCACGCCATATCGCCAAAGTACTAATAAGAAGAGATATAAAAGTGAGATTTAGTAAAGATAAGGGGACTTATGATATATAATAATTATTAGTGATAGTTATCAATCTCGGAAAATGATGTTTCATATTTTATACATACAACAGCATGATTGATTGAATTATGATAATTCTATGACGGAGAATAATGCTTCCTATTTTCCTTGCACGCTGGAGTTACCCTTGTCATATTTCCCTATTTCGGGACTTCTCTAAAAGATGAACAAAAGATATGATAACATCCAAGAAGATATATTTATACTTACATCACCTTCATCATTAACACAAAACATAAAGGATAATGTAGANCTTCATGATCTTTTGAATGGATCATCTTCACACAAAAAATGCTGTCTCTGTCTTGTTACCTTTGCAAGAAATGGAACAAAATCATCAGTCTTACCAAAACGTGCAAGACATCACCTGATCTATTCACACAAACTGTGGTGTCCCACCTCATCCCGCGTCTGCTCCATTCACCTTATTGGTAACGACTTAGATCCGTCTACAGAGGTTGTCCTTGATGGTAGAGGTTCCTTGGAATCTCAGTTACCATCAAAATCGTCCGAAATCATTAATGACCTCCTAGAGGTGTCGCACGTCCTTTCACAGAACCAGTCTGCGTTTACAATAAGCTTTTCTTCTCTTGATGACTCGGCATGCATGGCCTGGACAGGTTGGTCCAAAGATCAGTTCCTCGAAATCCACTCGCACTGTTCCCCATATCTTTCATCTGGTATATATACCAAGACTACACACGATGCTCTATTACTGTTCTGGGTAAAACTGAAAACCGACATTTCCTGGAGTCAGTGTTCTTCTCTTTTTGGAATTTCCAAGTCAAGTGTGTCCAAAACTTTCCACTCCATAGTACAGGCATTAGACACATCGATAGTCCCACAATTTCTAGGTCCGGATCACTTGACAAGAGAACAGTTGCTCGGGCACAATACTGTCTTTTCAGAAGCATTTTTTGGAGATAAAGCCACTGCCATATTAGATGGCACCTATATTTATATCCAGAAAAGCTCCGACCACAAGCTCCAGAGAATGTCCTACTGTGGCCAGAAGAAGAGAAACTATCTCAAATTCATGAGCATCGCCTTACCAGATGGCTACATTCTGGACACAGTAGGACCATTCACTGGCAGCGAAAATGATGCTACAATTACAAAAAAAGTCATGGACAAGCTAGTTACTTGGCTACAACCAGACGACAACGTTGTCGTTGACCGAGGTTTTAGAGATGTCCTACCAGTTCTCGAAGCCTCTGGCCTCAATGCTAGCATGCCGTCATACCTGAAACCCGGTCAAAGTCAACATTCTGACGTCCAAGCAAATCTTGACAGAACTATCACCAAATCGAGGTGGATTGTGGAATCCTATCATGGTCGTCTGAAACACTGGACGTTCTTCCGAACGCAATTGGTGTCTAACAGCTTTATCAATGTCATCGAGGCTTTGCTTCGAACCGTCACAGCCTGTCTGAATGGTATTAGAGGACCGATCTACCAGAGATCTCCAGAGAGAGATGCCAAAGATAGGCTAATGGCTGAACGTATGAAGGACCGTTTGACAACACCGAATGGTTTAGCTCAGAGAGTCAAGACAGATCCGGATCTATCTAGACGGGCAAGGTCCGAGTTTGTCAAGATGGATGCATCTTCCGTACTGTTTCCCCGTCTCGATCTTGATTACTTGAGAACCATTACGTGTGGAACGTATCAGATATCTCTGGCTCCTGGTTACATCGCCGAACATTTAAGTGATGACGGAGACTATGAGGTGTGGCTTTACCAGCACTCCCCAGACCTTCTCCGATGTCAAATACATTCTCGACACAAAAGCCAAACGAAATATAACGTTTGGATACGGTTCACCGTTTCACCCGATGTTGAGGCCCCAATAAAGGACTACTACTGCCAGTGCCCAGTTGGAGAGAGAACGATGGGAATGTGTGCGCACATCTCCAGTATCTTGTACTACCTTGGGTATTACAGGACGCTGGAAAACCCTCGACCATTACAACCACAGGTAAAGAAATTCCGACAAAACTTGAAATAGTTTTCCATGCGGCAACGGAGTGCATATGTCGAAAGTATGTTTGGGGCTCGATATGAAAGATCCCCGTTACCATGTGACTAACCAAACTTATAAATATAGGTATTATACAATCGCCCGTAGCTATGAACACTCCCGTAAATGCGAAAACCAACCAAAATCATAAGGAACACGTTTTGTTTGTTGTTCTGTCTATTTGTCAGCCAATGTCTTCAACCACGGGGACTTGTGAAGTAGCCATCTTGGATTTTTTTTATGAAAAAGTGTTTCTCTCACTTTTTTTCATATCTGTGTACATATTCTCAACATACCGAGCAAATACTCTCGTTTTTTTGTTAATTATCTAAAGAAAGTCGAAAATCGGCAATTCAACCATAGGCTAATTCAACCCAACATTTGAAAATGTTCCACCACTTACATTTTGATGATTTTTCCTCTCATCAATAGCATATTACGTACTGTTTAATAGGATAAAAATTGGTTTGCATCCAACGCCCATAAAAGGGTGTATTCTCTAAAAAACACAGTTTTTGTGTCTAAAATGTTATCATCGAAAATGGCATTTTTGAGATTGTTTCTTCCATAAAACAGCCAAATGGCGCGATGGAAACATGATTTTTTGTCACAATCATGCCATGAATGTATTCTTTACGGTGACCATCATTTGATTAGATTTTCATTAATATTTTACATAACATGCACATTTTATCAACACTTAGACAGCTTCTGAAAGGTACAACTTTGAGGAGCCATAAAAAACAAACCAAGTGACCTAAATCTTTATACTTTATAGATTTGTGACCACAACGGCATGGGCAATGCACCACCAACAGGAAATTCAAATCAGAGAAGGGGCCGTTTTGGAAACCGGCCCTTTCTCTTTTTCTGGCATTTCATTTTTTTATCCGAAAAATTCCGCGAAAAGCGACAATGACATTACAAAATGACATTGCGACGCCAACAGAAAAGAGTTTTTTTTTTCAATTGCTGTAAAAGAAATCCAAGAATAAGTTTTGTAACGAACAATAAAAATATGGTATATTGGAGGAACACTTATTTCAAAGCGGTTTGGAGAAGCTTCACAGCAAGATTTATAAATTAATTGTTTATTTCCGAAATGCGGTGTCCAATACCGACTGTGTGTTTGGGATAGAGTTTCCTTAGATAAACAAAATGTCAATTTATTAATGTTACATATCGTATCTTTATGAAGTAAAGATTCCGAACATAAACTTCTTGATCTAGATTGTTTTGAAAAAAACCACAACCTTTTTACGCATATCTTGGTCAGCAATGAAGTTCCCGGATAATTGGTCACTAGATATACCTTCGTTTGGACATTTCCACAGGTTATTTCTCTTTCGTGTATTACGTATTACGGAAGTGGTTAACATGTTTGATTATATAAACAAGTGGTAAGTATAGACTGCATTTAATCAGGATTCATCTTAACACACAAATATAAAAGGAATTGTCTTCAACAACAAACGCATCTGAAAAAGAGAGACAATTATAATATGCTAGTTTATGTTAAATTATCAATTACATTCAAGATACATAAATATAATTCACCAATGCATCGAGTAATCGGGTGGCGCAGTTAATAACGCACTCGCCTTTAACCAAAGCGACCGGGATTCGACGAAGGTATGGGGTCCCCTGACCGCCAAGTGATTTGTCTCCGGGTACTCCAGTTTCCTCCGACATTAAGACCCCTGCACGCTAACATCCGGGCCAAAAAGAGTAATTAATATCAGTTGTAATAACTTGTTTCATTATATTTGTGAAAGAAATGAAATTTGTATTTGCATATATTGCATCCGTAATGAACAACATTTGAAGGAAACAGATTTTGACGACATTAAGTGGCAAGAATTTCTGAGTTTTTATTCAAGAAAAACATAAAGTTTAATAAAATAATCACTTGTGGTATTAGAAATCTCAACCGAAGGGTTAAATTGTTCACAATGTTTTGCAATTTCTAGAAAGGGGATTCACATGACTGTCTCCAAAAATGACACCGTTACATCGTAAAATTAAAATAAAATAAAATAAGATACCGTTTAACCTAAACAGGATATCAAATAATAAATTGTGAGCTTCTTGTGTGACCTCCAACCGGGGCATTTAAACAACTAGAACTGCGTCGCTTTTTCTTCAACATTTTATTCCGAGAATATATTACAGGTGTATTACTAACACTTTTAACAATGTAACCATTTACTACCTTAGATGACAATTATATAGAATCTTAGCCTGTACTGGGATCTTTTTAACAGCAGTAGTTTTGTCCATCGATTATAGATAAACATAAACAACTTTGTATAGTTATTCCAATTAAAAGTATATGATAGACATGGTTGAGAGCGTACATGTAACATATTGTTCAGAAACCATCTGTGACCGGACAGCAAATATCATTGCACGACTTCAACTAGCAGGACGATGACAGGTGAGGTTTTATCTATTCATTTTTGTTATTTCTTACATTTATAGCAATATGTGATGATCAATATATGAATTATGACCCTAGTATTGCTAAACCTTTATGCTATGTATCCATGGTTCAGATATCATTATTATATACTTTGGGATGAACATGTCTGGTCCGTTATCAACAATACGAGATGCTACGTGCGGGGGTGTTCTGGTATAATAGTACTTTATAAAGTCACGCTACCACAATTGGTACGCTACCAAAAATCGTATACAACGAGGATTTTTTTACTTAAATTAAATGTGTGTTTTTTCCTCTGGCAGTATAACAATAGAGATATTTTTATACGGCATTTTCACCAAAAAATATTTTTGTTGTCAGCGACACTATAGAGTACTCGATGACTCAAAGTAAGCATGTCAGAAGCCCAGAAAAAACAGGGGTTAGTTATAGGCATGTCTAAATGATGATCCCTCGTCTGTATGACTTGAAACTTTAAAAGTGTATATTTACATTTGCGCTGGAACCGACTATATGAACATTACCAGCAGAATTGCATTTCATTAGAGTATGAAAGCAAAAGCTCTCGTGACGTAACACTGTGGTTTACTTATGACATCATAGATTAACCATGTTCAATGAGAGTCTTGTCGCTTCGCGTCAAACGCTCAAATGACTACGGTTAATTATTGGCGCTAATTTTAGTTAAATAGGGCTGTTCCGCTAATGTCATTTAAAGGAGGACGCATATACAAAACGAAGTAAATAAATAAACTATTTGGGAACAAATAAATAAATTAAACAATTGTTCTATAGTAAAAATGAAAATATATGGATTGAACGGCTTTTTTTTTAAAAATGTTAATGCCGGTAAGAAAACAAATGGGTAACAATCATATTAAACAATCGGAACATCAACTAGCGAAAATAAAAACAAGTACATGTAGCTTAGCCTGAGATTAATAGAATCTTTCACCCCTTTGGGGTTGAGATAGAAGAGAGAATGTCAACCCGAGGGGGAAGATTCTTAAGTTGCCAAACACGAGGCTTTGCCGAGAATCTTTTACCGAGGGTTGAGATTCCACTATCTCACCTACAAGGGGGTGAATGATTCTTTTTCTCTTACCCTGTTCTCCCATTGTGTATCACATGCTAAATTCAGGGTTGACGTGACGTTGATGGATTGTTGACGTGACGTCAATGTATTGTTGAAGTGACGTCATGCCATTGGTATGAATAGGGGAATCCCCCCGTCACAACCCTAGGGTGAGACAAGGAAATCTCACACCGTTAAAAGTGCGGATACACCTGTCCAGGGTAAGAGAAATGGTATTTCAATTCGGGAATATATCATGGCCGCAAAACAGATGAAATCTCTCTTCGAGTTTAGTGGTGCTTTTAAAATCAAATGATTTAGAATCAAAACTTTCCTGAAATTAAAATACTGTAGGTTGTCTTAGTCAAGAATATTGATAGGTTTTAGTCACAAGATTCGGATTTTGATATATCACTCGAAAACTGTCAAAATTGTACAAATACATATATAGTTTTTGATGTGTCTTTATTTATCTATCGTATCTTACAAGTTATAATTTTTACACCTAAGTGGCATTGATAAGAAGGTTAAAATCACCTAAGGGGAACGCATTCTAACAGTTTTAAGGTCAGCAATTTTGCAAGAAGAACATTTCAATGTCTCTGATGAATCTTTTAAACGTTCTCTTTAGCAAACTCCTGGAGATATGGTGTGATATTTTGCAACGCTTTCCTTATTTTCGGATGTTATTACTCTATTGTTATTCCGACTGGTGTACAGAATGAACTGATGGACAGCCCTGTAAGTATTATACGTTTACAGCGAGTTGGTATGTACTTTCCATCAACACACCGCTCAGTATCACACTAACATATTTCTAGTACACAACACACAACTCAGTGTTAGACAACTCTTCTTCTAGTAAACAACACACCACTCGATGGCAGACAACCCTAATTCTTTTATACAACACACCACTCAGCGCAAGAAATATTGTTTTAGTGTACAACATACCACACAGTTAGTTACGACCATAGGTTCTACAAATAACAAATTACAATACGGTATACGATGACACTATTTCTATGACTTAACAAATACTGTACCAATCGGTGAGTGATAGCCAATTGTATTTCTCTTACATACAAACAAAAATTCTATCATTTATCGTGTACACCAACATTGCATTAAAACCAATTATGATAACAAAACAAACGTTATCCAGTGGGTGATGAACATTTGTCACGTACATAACAACAAACTTCTCCATAAGTTACAACCATTACGAACAGAGTTCAATAACTCACCACTTTCTAAAGTAAAACTAAATATTTTCTAGCAAACAACACAACAGCAACCGGTGATTAACATATAAGCAATGACGATATATATGGTTAACATCACCACACAAACCAGCTATGACCATGTATGTAGTACACAACACCACACCAACCAGTTATAACCATATCTCTAGTATACATCACCACACCAACCAGTAATGACAATATATCTAGTACACAACACCACTACAACCAGTACTGACCATATCTCTAGTACACATCACCACACCGACCTGTAATGAACATATTTCTAGTATACATCACCGCAGCAACCAGTTATGACCATATATCTTGTACACAACACCGCACCAACCAGTCATGACCATATCTCTTGTACACATCACCACTCCAACCAGTTATAACCATATCTCTAGTATACATCACCATACCAACCAGTTATGACCATGTATGTAGTACACAACACCACACCAACCAGTTATAACCATATCTCTAGTACACAACAGCACACCAACCAGTAATAACCATATCTCTGGTATACATCACCACACCAACCAGTTATGACCATGCATGTAGTACACAACACCACACCAACCAGTTATAACCATATCTCTAGTGCACAACACCACACCAACCAGTAATGACCATATCTCTGGTATACATCACCACACCAACCAGTTATAACCATATCTCTAGTATACAACACCATACCAACCAGTAAAGACCATTTATGTAGTACACATCACCACACCAACCAGTAATGACCATATCTCTAGTATAAAACACCATACCAAACAGTAATGACCATGTCTCTAGTACACAACACCAAACCAACCAGTAATGACCATGTCTCTAGTATACAACATCACACCTACCAGTAATTACCATGTATGTTGTACACAACACCACGCCAACCAGTAATGACCATTTAACTAGTATACAACATCACACCAACATGTAATGGCCATATCTTTAGTTCATAATACACTTCAACCAGTAATGATTATATATGTAGTACACAACACCACACCAACCAGTACATATCATGTATGTACTACACAACAACACTCCAACCAGTAATGACCATGTCTCTAGAATACAATATCACACCAAACAGTAATGACCATGTGTCTAGTATACAACATCACACCAACCTGTAATGGCCATACCTCTAGTACACAACAACACTCCAACCAGTAATGACCTTATATCTAGTACACAACATCACACCAACGCCAGCTAGCCTTATTGATGGTAACAAAAAATTGTACTGACCACAAAAACAGAGGGTCGAAAGTGGGTGGGTTTTAAATATCAAGTTAGATCTGATGATAACGATTCGCAAGATGGATGCCTTATGAACAAAGGGACGCGACCCTCAGGTCACCTTGACCAATTAGGGGCCAGCATCCCGATTTACGTCATCAGCAGCCAATCAATAACCTCCAATATTTTCAAAAACCATTAAGGTGTCTTGTTTCATAATATTGTAATATTAATGTTGCTAACTTATAATAACCCTCACCAATTAATAGCAGTTTAAATAAATAAAAAACTTGTTATGGTGTTATGAGCATAAATTAAGCTAATTGCTTAGCTGCCTTTTATGTCTCTCCACCCATAACAAGAATAACTCAAAGAAGAAATGTGAGTGAAATGGCCACCCAAAGGGTGACATTATATTTATTGTACTGATTAAGCCACCATGTGGCTTGTATCAAAAACTTAAGATTATACAAAGTGGTTGCAAGTATACCAAACATGGTAGCAACTACAATCAAAATATAACTAAAAACCTTAGCTAGCCTAAGTGGGGTTGCCAAAAAACGCCACAAAGAATTTCATGGAACACCTCTCATGACTATCTAGTATACACCACCACTCCAACCAGTAATGACCATATCTCTAGTATACATCACCACACCAACCTGTTATAACCATATCTCTAGTATACATCACCACACCAACCTGTAATGACCATATATCTAGTATATATTACAACACCAACCTGTAATGACCATATCTCTAGTGTACATCACCACACCGACCAGTAATGACCAAATCTCTAGTTTACATCACCACACCAACCAGTAATAACCATGTATCTAGTACACAACACCCCTCAAACCAGTAATGACCATATCTCTAGTATACATCATCGTACCAACTTGGAATGAACATATCTCTAGTATACATCACCACACCAACCAGTAATGACCATATATCTAGTACACAACACCACACCAACTTGTAATGACCATATCTCTTGTATTTATCATCGTACCAACTTGTAATGAACATACAGTTGTGGGACCGCACAACGCACCACAAATGGCGTTCGCACACCGTGCATACATCGTTCACACACCGTCCGCACATCGTCCACACATGGTGAGCACAACTGTGCGATTTAGCAATCGTTCGCCCCGTTGTGCGCATCTCTACGCACGATTTGGTATCATTTGTAGATCAAAATTACGGAATGACAAAAATACGGAAGGCTTGTATGCGATAATTTACACTGTGTATATCTCTGTAATTTCTCATCACAATAATCAAAATTATACAATTTCACAAATGCATACGCGTGTTACACAGTATTACAGCGACCGTTAGGCTGTCAAGAATGGGTTTGGCTCCGAGGTAACAGAACAGGTAAATAACAATTTGATGAGTGTCCGGATTTTTACCTGACCAGTGCCTGACACACAGAGCTGATATGCGATACCGTTTGAACGTAATAAATAGTGTTTGTTATATGCATTCGTTTGCCTATAGGTCCCCTTCACCTGGATTTTCACACCCCGGCCTTACCCGACGAGTTACGTAAATGCCCCAGGCGGGGAGGAAACTACGGTCCTGATGCATGTACAAAGTGGTTATGTTTACCTGTATACGGGATCGTGTTGTAATTTTACATGTCTCGTTTAAGTTTATTTAAAAACACAGAAAACACAATTTTTAAATGTAAGAATGTATAGACAGAAAGATAAGTTTATTGATGTTGCTAGAATATAGAAACATACGTAAACATCAAGTTTATATGTTTAAACACGAAACCGTATAAATTGTTCAGGCATTCCTCAATTTACACCAACCACGATTGTTATCGCACAACGTCTGTCCATCGTGCGCACAGATGTGCGCAAGCAATGATCGTCCATCTTTTTGTCGTTCGCCAATCGTGCACACACCGTTCACACACCGTGCACACATCGTGCGCACACCGCACATCGTGTAACGTTGTGCGATCCCACAACTGTATCTCTAGTATACATCACCGCACCAACCAGTAATGACCATATATCTAGTACACAACACCACACCAACCTGTAATGACCTGGCCCCGTTCTCACAAAGTTTCCTTAACTTTGAGGATTTCCTTAAGTCTAGGATTTCCCTCAAATTTGAGGATTTCCTCAAATACGGTTCTCACAAAACATTTGGGGAAATGTTCTTCCTTATCTTTAAGGATTTCCTCAAATATACTTGAGGAAGACTCAAGGTTCCCTCAACTATTTCCTCAAGTCATTCAAGATGGCGAATATCCACAAAATGATAAGATTAAGAAGAAGAATTAGACGCCGCCGTCGTATTTTTAAGCGCATACTTGACCCGATCGGCGACCGGGACGTGTACCAGCGGTTCCGGTTTCAACTTGAAACCATCAATTTTATTGTCGGCCTAGTGACTCCAAACATCCAACTAGCAACCAGTCGGAGCTTGGCTGTATCCCCCTTTTTGCAGGTGCTGGCTGCCGTAAGGGTTTTCGCCACTGGGTGTCAGAGGCATTGTGTCAACGGGCCAGAAGATTTATACGATTCCCTGTGGGTCAGGCGGCGTCCGTTGGCAAGAGGGCCTTTTACGATTTGGCTGATAAGTGTCTTATTACCAATTGAAGATTTGCTAAAGAAAGATAACTCTTTTTGAATTCGTACAACAAATAACCAAAACATTTAGTACCTAATCAAATGGACAATCTGGGCTATTAATGGTTCATTATGGATTTAAATTGTGTCATATACACATGTTATACAACACTTTTAATTATTTAGGGGTATACATATTAGTTTGGCCTTGGAAACAGGGTTTGAAGTTTCTTTTTAAATGGAAAAGACGTAATTTTTGTGTTGCGCACAATTACAACAACTGGCTTTATATATCAATAAATTGCACCATGGGTACCTTACAAGTATGAATAAGTTTGAATAAACTAAAACTAAATACTTATTGAGCAAGAGTTATGATTTCTTTTTATTGATGTTTGTCGCATCAAGTTCTGCTATATCATTTTTCAATAAATGCATTAAAGTGGAAAATTGTATTTATAAATATATACATGTACACACACTAAACAATTTTTCTACAACTACTGAGTTTTCACAATTACACTTATATGTACATTTGTACCAAAATAAACAGCCTTCTCCTTCCTTTACAGCCATTCCTTTCCTACCATTATAATGTTTATTATTTTTAACTTTTTGAACAGTGTTACTCTACCAGTATTACCATTTGTATAAATACAAGCAAATGTTTGAATAACTTTGACATAAACTCTAATCTTTTAAGTAAAATCAACACACATTACTTAAAATGAATTAACTTAATGTCGACATGAGAGGAGAAACTACTACAAAATTTAAAATCAACTGTTCTCTGAAAAAGTTACTATATTGTAGTATTAAGTAAATGTATGAATACCGTTTACTCAGAGTAACAAGAGAATCATTGGACCTTAATGTTCATCTGGTGGGAAAAGGCATATAATTTAGACTTGGTATTTGTTTGTTTATAATTAGAAGATTTTTAAAATTTTGTTTAAATTTCCTCTTTCAGTCCAATAGCAGAGCGCACTGAGGTCAAACTCAACCATATGAACAATTAGTTGTATGCCCTTGTAAGGATTCCTACTACCAAGTTTGGTAGACATTGGTTTTGTGATTGTTCAAATTTAAGTGGAAAGCTTAAAAAGTTAACAGGAGAAACTATGTCAGACACAAGGGTAATGTCTAAACTATACATGCAAGTGTACAAAATAAAATAGCAAAATACACAATTACCTATAGCTATGATATGTGTAAAACTATTACTTTGCAGGTTTTCCTCAAGTTGGTGGGTGCATTGATGGTACGTTTATACCAATCCAGGGACCATGTGAGAATGAAGAAGATTTTGTGAATAGAAAAGGGTTCCACTCTTTAAACATACAGGTAAATTGGTTATGACAAAAATAAACAAATCTGATCATATGTACACTATACCTGAGCACACAAGACTATTATGTTTTAGATATGTCAATTATGAATTGGTACAGTATTTTCAATTTGAAATAATTATAATTTATTTTGAAAGGATCCAACAAAAATCAGGCTGAGAGTTTCTTTGTGACTTAAAGCTGTTTTTGAAAATGATCAGTATTATAATTTAAGAAAATATTTTCTTAGACAGAAAGTCTTGGTGTATAAACATCATAATTATTGAGTTCATAACAGACCATAATTTAACTTTTAGCACAATTTCAACAATTGTCTTTCTAGCTTAAGACAGCAAATCACAAGTTGAGACAAAAAGCTCTGCAAATTAAATCTGAAGTACACAGAATCATATAATATTAGTTCAACTCTTTTGTAGATGACAGGTGATGCCCACTTTGTGTGGCAAAATAGCCTGGAAGCGTGCATGACGCAAGAATGTTTCGGGATAGCCACTTGCGTACTAATTTTGAGAATGGTAAGGTTTCAACAATAAAATAATTTGAAGACAAACACTATAAACACAAACCATTACATATCAAATCCCTCTGTTATGTTTAACACATCTCAGGGATTTTCCTAGACTGTTTTTGGGTCCTGTTAATGCAAAAATAATATAAAATTCAAATGCCAACCAAAAAAACTCCCAATTACGTCCATGGTGATATCAAAAAGAAAAAAACAAGGGGAAAGAAAAAGAAAATTGCAGTTGTAAATTGAAACAAGTGGAGTGTAACACATTATTTTAAATTCTTTTCCAAATCATATTTTTCCCAATTTGGGGCTTTTAAAGCAAAAGTCCCTATCTGTCTGACCCTGGACCTAGTTGAATAAGAATAGGAAAATCCCTGATTCTGCATCCCCTCTCACCAATAATGCCTCCTACCAAGTTTGGTTAAAATTTTCAAATAAGGATTTGTACACCTGAGGCAAATCATGTTCCCAGTGGACATGCACAGCTAGAGGGAATAATAATTATGTTTGATCAATACTTCAAGATTTTATAAGTAATGCTAAGGTACATGAAAATGTACAACATAGTGCTTATCATTTGTACTAAATGTCATGAACATGTTTTAAATATTTTAAGAGTAATGCTACAGACAAGCATGTGTGACAGACTTAGTAAGTTTTCTGTTAAAGGGGGGATAACTATGGGTATAGTTAACCAAGAGTTGTGGTTCTTGTGCATTACACACCATCACATAGTGCTTATCATTTGTACACAATGTCATGAAAATATATCATACAATTTCAGACCTTTTCTCTTGACAAAAGGTGGAGAAAGTGACAACTTTATGCTACATGTCAAAAAAAGATTATGTTACTGTTATTAATTGTCACAATGTACATTGTTTCTCATTGACAGTCCATAGATTAATTCATCAAATGCATTTTAAGTTGTAATATGAATATATATTTATGTTAAATCACATGAATTCCATATCACAAAGCTATTCTAATTCAGTTCTTATTTTGTGGAAAACCTCTGCTTATATATATTACAGGAACTTTTAATGGGTTTCTGCTAGGAGATTCAGCATATCTCTGTTCAAATTACCTGATGACTCCATACAACACACCTGACACAAGGAGCAAGCAGAAATTCAACAATGCTTTATGCCGAACACGTGTAACAATAGAACAGACCTTTGGCATTTTAAAGCGTCGATTTTCCTGTTTGCATACTGGTTTAAGGGTACAGCCACAGAAGGCTGCTACAATTGTCTTTCGTGCGTAGTTTAACACAACATTGGGATAGAGAGGGGGGATATAATCAATGCAGACATAGATAATATTGGAGTTGAGGAAGGTGAACAGTTAAGGGGACAGGGCATAAATACAGGGGAGGCAATTAGGGAGTTAATTAGAACCAGATATTTTCCTTAAGTTTTATATACAAGGGATGCAATAAGGGAGTTAATTAGAATAAGATATTTTCCTTAAACATTATATACAGGGGATGCAATAAGGGAGTTAATTAAAACCAGATAGTTTCCTTAATTATTTTATTACTAAAAGATACAATATTTGAATTAATTTTACTTTTTATATTGAATATGTGAACATTGCATCTGTTAATAGCAAACAAACTATAATTCTAAATGCAATCCAATTCAATATCTTCTGTGGCTGATTAAGTCTTGATCCTATTTCTTTTTGTTTTATCAAATAT
Source organism: Mizuhopecten yessoensis (assembly GCF_002113885.1). Lineage (NCBI taxonomy): Eukaryota > Metazoa > Mollusca > Bivalvia > Pectinida > Pectinidae > Mizuhopecten > Mizuhopecten yessoensis. The sequence continues at coordinate 1,182,512 of NW_018405514.1, forward strand.
TTCAACATATAAATACCAAAATGTTAAAGTTCAAACTATTTGAGGGAGAGGTTCACAAGAACTCCTTTTAGACTGATGAAGGAATTTTAATGAAACTTGGTAGGATATTACATTATATGATGTAGATGTGCATATTAGCTTCAGATTTTTTTTAACAATGTTTTGGGGAAAACAGTGAAAATGTAGATAATTATATAAGATTCACCAAATATTTAGGATTCACTAATGTTGAACAATGTTTACAGTAACAAGTTTTGTGTATTTTCTTTTGGTTTAACTGTTATTAGCATACAAATGTATAGGATTCAAAAGTTTGTCTCGGTATGTAGTTTTATATTATTAGATTATTCAATAAAGTTTTAGAAACAAAAACTTACCAATAAACATGTAACACCCCAAAAACTTATTCACTAGATGGTATCCTGGACATGGAATCCTAGTTAACATTTGCAAATTAGACAAAACTTTAAATAATAAAGTGAAATTTATAACTTATTTTGAGAATATTTGGTTTTTGCTAATAACATATTTTTCCTCAGCTCAAAAAGATCAACTTCATGCTCCTTTTGGAGCTGAATCATGCCACATTCTAGATCAATTTTTCTTATTTCTGCTAAATCCCTACGTTTTTCAGTAATCAGCACATCTTCCTCGAGATCAGGTTTCTTCCCCCTCTTTTTAGTAATTTTATGTGGTACTGGCGGTGATTCTTCCACCTCATTGGATGTCTGTGCTGGTACAGGTACAGGTTCAGGTGTAGGTACAGGTGCATATTGTAGATGTATAGGAATGTCATAAATGTTGACATTTCCCTCAGTTAACAACTGATTTAAACCTGCAAAAAAGAAAATTGATGTCATATATTAACAACAATTAATCGATTAAAGATAAATATGTTTAATCTTATTCTGATTGATACGATTTAATCACTAATTTACTTCTTAGTTTAATAGCAGCATGTTGGCTCAGTAGGTAGAGCGTTTGCTTTGTGCTGGTAGACTGGTGCTGAAATCCCAGTTGCAGGTTCGATTCCTTGCAGTTAGATGCGTCAAACCCCAAATGCAAAAAGGACCTGCATGATATTAATAAAAGTATTGAATGAAATATTGTAATACCTTCCATTTATGATTAAATATATTTTTTTATGGTCAAAATGTTTTACACTGATTGCACTTACGGATCGAAACGCCCAAAAGGGCCTATCAGGGCTTGGTTAAAGAAAATTATTTTGTATTAATTTAATTACTCCAACTTTAAATATTCATATTTGACAAACCTTCTGTGTCATAGGCCATAGGGAGGCCACATTAAATTGGCCTTCCTGACATCTGCTCTATTAACAATATCTGAGAAGCTGATGGCGATGCTGGTCTTGGGCCACCCCCAGTTTTAGGCTTCTTTATTCATCATATTGTTATTTTGCTTTAATAAAACAAATCTTAATTAATACACATGGATTCATGCATTATCCAAAAGACAATGTGTAAATTTATATAATGAAGTTAACTTATACTTTCATGTATGTGTAATTCATTTTTTTAATCTAATACATTAAATCTATGTTAAAACAGTAGATTATATCATATTTATATATAAAGGTTTTAATTTTAAGCATTTATACAATAATGCATACATATTGCAAGTGGTTTAAATATACCTCGTGTCTTTACGTTGTCATATTGCTTCTTCAGCTGATCTAATGACCTTGGAATATCAGCTTGTCTGAAAAATGAGAGTACAAATGTAATCCAAGGTTAAATTGAAGTAACAAAATATAAGATTGAGAGTGCAGGTTGTTTATTTGCATGCATATTACTTTCTATATGTAAATACTACCTTTTTTTTTATTTATTTTTTATTGAGGATTTCTATCAAAATATTTGAGCTTTAAATCATCTTTCTTGCTGTAAAAAGTACTTTTTATAAAAAGTAATATATTGTGATCAGTCAATAATCATGGTAGTGGTTGTTACTGATTTCATTTCAACAAATTTTATTGACAGATTTTATAGTCAAATCGATTGAATAACAGGCAAGCCTATATAAATTCTTTCCATGAGTGGCTCAAAATTTGATCATATATACAATATAGTTACAACAATAATGATTAATTAATTTAAGGATACTTTGAATGAAAAATTATAAAGAGTAATATTAATTAAAGGTTAAGGGGAGATAACTCCAACATGACAAACACAAAGGGGATAAACTCATCATAGGACATCAAAATAACAATACACAAACAACTCACAATCATACATCCAACACACATACAATTATTTTCTTATAAAATAGTCACAGTCAGTATATCATATCTACAGTAAGAGTAGACTTTGACCAAAAGTCCATGTGCATTGATGTGCACAGGTCATTGCTACTAATACAGTTTATGAGTAAAAAGTACAAATTTAAATAATGTGACAGAAAGGCAATATAATATTATGAACAAGATATAACAAACCTACTCAACTGTAATCTCATTTATCATGATGCATCAAAACGTTTATACTTTGTTATTCCATTAACAATTCTAACTAGATAATACATCATGGCTTTCTAAGACATATACAAATTAAAACGCCTAGTTTTTCCAATAAAAATCTGAATATGACTTAGCATCTGTCTGTTTATATTCAGATCACATGTAGGACAACCTTGAAAAAATATATTTAAATCCATATGGTTACGATTACTAATATTATTCAAAGAAGTAAACAAAGTATTTCGTTGTTCGATATACAGTGGACAATTGAAGAAATAATGAGAGGCTGTTTCATATTCAAAAGAGCAAGCACAAGATGGACTGTCTATTAAATGGTCACGATATAAATCAGAATTTAAATTACTACAGGAATTTCTTAATTGGCAAAGAATAATATTTACCATTCTTTCACCGTCGTTTTTTAAAAACTGAAGTTACTTCTCTGTCCTTAACTTTATCTTTATTTTGTAATTTTTTAAACAGAGCAAGAGATGGAGAATTCAACATATCAGTATCCATAGTGTTGACATCGCGCACATAAAGGGGAAAAACTGTCAAAATAGTTATAAGTACTACACATAGGTGGGTTAAAGAGTCTGGTTTGTCAAAGAGAGTAGGGATTGCTATTATGATTGTTAATAAAAGGATTTGTGACATTTTGCAAGTATTGAGATGAGAGTCCATGCATTATCTCATACATCATTGTTTGTTTATGTTTATACCTTCTTGCAGACAGTGTTTCCCAACCAAGTTCATTATAGAGTTTATTGTGTGATGTTCCTGAACGAGGACCAGTTATAATCCTAGCTACTTCTAGTTGTACAGATTCAAGTAATTCAATAGATTGTAAGGTGCAATTATCCCATACAATGTCGGCATACTCCAAAATTGGTCCAATAAATGCAATATATATTTTAATTAATGATTTACGACCTACCTTAAATTTGATATACCGATGTTACTGATTCTTTATGATCATATTCTGTTGATTCTGTCTCTTGTTGTATTGACCTTTCATTCCTTTCTTTCAATTTATTCTATAGTTGTTCATTTTTTCATCAAGAATAGTCAGCCCAATATTCAGTGCACGCACAAATTCTATAAGCATCTATTGTTTTCTCTTACTCGTATCATTTTTTTTATATTGGTTCAATATTTTCATCATGTTTATATGATTAAACCTAGACTCAATGGGATATTGAATTCTCCTTCTTCAATTTTGCAATCTGATTAAAATCACATGTTTGTTTGTGATTTTCTGTGCAATGAATGAAACAATTTATATCCATGAAAGTTTGTACTTTTACTGAATACAGTAGGGTAGGGTTTAATCTGTTACAAAGTGAGTTGTATTTAATGAAAGTTTCGATAACAAACTTGACCATCTTAGAACCCTTTATATTTTGTATAACCGGCCGAAGTCCGAACTAGACCGGCCGGGACGATCGTCAACTTTTTAAGTCCATAATTTTATCATAAAATCATGAAACAGGAAAATGTTTTTTGTTATATAAGCCAAAAGAAATCCACAAAACATTAATTTTGATAATAAATGTTTTTATTTTTTTCAATTCAGCTTCAAAATGTGCCCGTCAGTACAATTATAGATTTGTACGTGCGCCCGTGAAATACCCAATCTCCAGACTGGAACGAAATGATTGGTCAATTTGCCAGTCGAGAGATTAAAAAAAGAAATTGGCATCAAATACCTTTGCGCACGGTCTCATCTTACACGACTCGATGTTGGTTTTGTTTTAATCTTATTCACAGGGGGGGGGGAAAGAAAACAACGATAGACAACATGACCTAAAGTCAGTTGATTGGCTTACTAGCGAAGGTGCGATAGTGAAAAAGTCGAACGGGACTCTAGACTAACCATGTAATAAAATAAACATGGAAGACAATACAAAAATGGGAAGTACTTTGGCATTAAACTTGGAGACAATCTCCTTCCACGCATCGGCTTTCACCTGTGCCTCCCGAAGGGGACCCTTGTATTTCCTAAATAGAACCGATTCATGTGGCTGCATTTCAGAGATAAGCAGCACTCTGTCTTTCTCTGTCCAATTCGGACACCGGGGTTTCTTGGCCGCTTCCATATTTATGAATTTATCAAAGAAGACGACTTTGACAAAAAAGGGGAAAAAGTATGTGTTTGTTTACAATATTCTTGTTTATTGATTTCCAATCAAAAAAGAGTTCACAGCTGGCCGCTTATACCAACGGACATCTTTTCCTCAGCTGAGGATTTCCTCAAGTTCGATCGTGAGAGCCAACTTAAGGAAAATCTTAGCTAATGAATACTTCTTCCTCAACTCATTCCTCAAACTTGAGGAATCCTCAAAGTTAAGGAACCTTTGTGAGAACGGGGCCATATATCTAGTACACAACACCACACCAACATGTACTGACAATATCTCTAGTATACATCACCACACCAACCTGTAATGGCAATATCTCTAGTATACATCACCGCACCAAATTGTAATGACCATATCGCTAGTATACATCATCGTACCAACTTGTAATGAACATATCTCTAGTATACATCACCACACCAACCAGTAATGACCATATATCTAGTACACAACAGCACTTCAACCAGTAATGACCATGTATCTAGTACACAACAGCACACCAACCTGTAATGCCCATATCTCTAGTGTACAACACCACACCAATCAGTAATTACCATTTATCTAGTATACATCACCAGACCAACCAGTAATGCATATCGCTAGTATACATACATGTACATGTAACCACACCAACCAGAAATGACTATGTATTCTGTACACAACAGCACACCAACCAGTGAGTGGCTACCATATATCTTATATACAACACCATTTTAACTAATGAACTATAACAATATATCTAGTAAACAACGCCACACCAACCAATGATTAATACATATAAATGAAACATTCAGTGCTTAATCATATGATTATTGTTTGTTACAGTTAATAATGTGACACAAATTGAGTAAATCTTTCCGGATTATAACCCTCTATATATTTAATTTTTGTCTTCACAGCGTCCTCCTTCAGGATCGAACAACACGAGTAACCAGACCAACTGTAAAGTGTGTCTGGGTCTTGGAGAGGTCCGTTACAATGCACTATTTTCAGTAATGAGATGGACGTAAGTGTTTGTAATGCTTTTACTGTGTTTACCTCACTTAAAAGTATCAAAGCGTTACCGTAATGGATAACAGGAGTTATTTTTAGCGTTAGGAATGCATTAAAATGATCGTATATAAAGAGTTGTGAGGTAGGAACTTAACACAGTAGTATAACGTTTTGTTTACTACATTTAAGTATGCTATCAAAACTTAAGCGAAGCAACAAAACAGTTTTTAATAATAAATATATAAATTCACGTAAGTAATGATAGTTTAACAAACCACAATAATTCACAAAATATTATGAATATCATAAGGACTAAAATATTATGAGTATCATAAAAACAATCCTTTATGTAACTATTGAAGATATCTTCCATTATTAGGTCAGCCGTCTTTATTCTGCCTTCAGGCTTCATAATTGATAGAATTGGTAACAGCCGTAAGTATATCACGTGTTTTGTTAATAGTTTTATTCGGTTTTACGTTATAAAGTATATGAGATTGTTTCCTGAAGTGACAGATTGGCCTCGGAAACCAAATATATTTACTTCACTAAATGCGTATTAACTTACACGTCTTTGTTATTTCCAATTAAGAATATGGAAATATATTTTAGTAATTTGGATTAAATACTTCATATTTATGAAACGGAATTTCGTATTGATTGTAATCCTTATTTTCAGATGTAATTTTACTTACCGTCGTCTCCTTCTTCGCAGTGATTCTGTGACAATTTCCGTCCCATAGAGCAATGACCTACGACTGAGCACGTCATAAATATTGATGTTATTTTACTGAAATGACACATTACTGCCGGCCGTTAGCATGTTCATCAGATACGATATTATTAGTCCAGTTCAAAATGTTTGATATCTCTTTGCCCATTGGACACATTTATTTTTCATTATGAATAGACGGTGTTTGGAGTATATCTGTATATACGTGCAGCCACTGTCAAAGCTTCAGCCATGGGGAATTGCTAAATATAACCGTGTCTTTACAATGAATTCTGAAGATATTTTAGCAATTAACTTAACATATAACTATCATGACTAGACATGACGTTTCAGTTTCGTACAGTTAATGCCAAGGACAAACAAAAGGAGCAAACATAAGACAATGGCAAAGAATTGAGAGTTCGAACAATACTTCCTGGAAAGTATTTGTCGTGGGATATCCAATGATATTCTTTGCTTCGCTGTGCTTGATTATTCTAGGTTCTGCGATTCTCCTGAGCCTAACGACGTTGCTTGGGTCAGTCCTTTTCGCAATTGGAGCGATGCCACATGGCCCGACTACTCTACCGATGTACCTATTGATGGTTGCTGGGCGGGGCATTCTGGCCATTGGGGATGGGCCACTTAAAGGTAGATGTTTATACCCAGTGTGCGAAAAATATATATTTGAATGTTTTGATAAACTAAAATAACCATGAAAGGCACTTTTACAGCAGTATGTAGTTTGATCAATTAAAAGTTTGAAACGAATACCTTGACACAGTGACACAGACCATAACGCATTAAAACTATTTTGGCTCATGTCTCTTGTAATAATGTTATAACGCAGTATTCGACATCAAATACCCCATTTAAGACATATGCAATTCTGTTTTCAAATGCATGCAACCCTTTCTTTAGTACTTCAGGTCAAAGTGGTTGCCTATTGCTTCCCAGGAGCAACTGTTGTACCCATGGCGTTTTGTACAGTCGGACTTGTGGGGAAAAGTTTAAGCTATTTTGTAACACCTAACATTGCGGCAACAGCAGTTGGGTTTCGTGTCTCTGTATGGTTAGGTAGGTACTAAAAGAACTTAATTATACAATTGATCAATCGTCATGACTAGATCTTCTACAGGTAAAGATATGCCATAGTTTGTGCATGCCATTATCCCAGCGAAAATATTTGATTTTATATATACCCTTAAAGATTCCCACCATGGTTGACATTGGTTGGGCCCTCATGATATATATAAGTAATTTTAAGAAGGTATACGTGATATGATGCGATAATTGAAGGTCACACGAGAGAAGACATTAGGTAATTCATAATGTGGTGCAGCAACGCTCACATTCCAGAAGCATCTGCTTGTTTACTTTCGAAATTGCTGTGGTTTGTGTTGTCATATTTCATGGAAGCACGTTGTTGACATTTATTTTCATATAGGAGCAGTTGCCTCTGGATTCAGTTGTATGTGTGCAGTTTGTCTCGTCTTACTTCTTCAAAAGCAGAAACCCTTGGAAGCAGATGATTATGAAAAAAGCAAAACTCCAGTGAGTTGCATTTCAAACACAATCGTTTGACGCAATTCTATAATAAAGAAAAAAACTGAAGGTTTTCTTGTTTAAGTAATTGAAGTATCCAAGATAAAAATCTTCCATTTTGTGTTTTAGACACTTAAAGACATAAATGGCCTGCCGACGAATTTTTGGCTGATTATATGGACGATGGGGTTTATCCAAGGCGCTTGGATCTGTGAGCAAGCCAATTTACCGTAAGAATATTGCTATCCGTATTTTCCCTAAATTGATTTTCTCCTTCAATTTTTGTAAAACTATAATATTAAACAATCATCGGTATATTTCGATGTTTAAGCAGAGCAGAGCTACCGTCATAGAGTTTTATTCTATTGTTGTAGAGACTTTTTAGAGTTACGGTATGGCTTGACAGTAACAGAGGCAGGCTACATTACCGGCGTTCCTTCTCTCATCATTTTGTCAACTCCTGTCGTTGCTATATTACTGGTAAGTGTTTCTAGATTCAGCTTTATACCTGTTCCCAATAAACCAAGATGCAACAAAGATGCACAAAACGACCATGTTCTACCGTTGCTTCAATATTTGACTTTGAACACTATGAATGATATCTGTATTATCATGTTGGTAGAATTCTATTTCATACATGTACATGCAAACAATAGAATAGATAGCTATACTGATTGTGAAATTCAGAACAGTAAATACATACATTTGTTTTATAGAGGTACATTGACTGTCATGGAGTCGTTCTCACAGCAGCCATAATATGGATGACGTCTGCTTTTGTTTTATTGGGATTCTGTCCGGCCATCCACCCCCTTATCCTCGCCATAGCATATGGAATAGGTTCAACGACATATTCGGTAAGTTTGTATATCGGTGTTTGGTGTAGGTGGAGTGTAAAAACTAGGGATGGTTTTCTGTCCTGTTACTGAGTATATTAAGAATAATGCATGGCTCTGTTGAATGTTTTAGATAATAGCATGGCAGCTCCTTGTCGTTATCAGTCCCGCCGCCTTTGTTGGGACTATCGGATGTATTTTTTATTTAGTGAGACACCTAACAGCAGCGTTCAGCTTACTTGCCGCTGGATATATACTGCAGAAACCTGAACAGTACGTATTATTAACGTTATCAGATTGAATCTGTCCGTATAGTAAAGACACATGTTCGTGATTTATCAACAACATGACAAAAAGTGTCTTCAAATTCTAAATTATTGACAGATGTCATAAGGGAGAAGAGGAACTAATATTTTGGATTTTTGGATTGAGTCTCTGTTTAAATTAGTTGTTCTTTCGGTGTAGTGAAACTAGCTGCACGATCAGCGTTTGATCACATATGTCGCACTGTTTTACAATAAAAAAAAAACCCACCACAACTTATATATCCTACTCACAGGACTGATTTGAACAGTGCTCTGAACTCTTACAAGCATTTCTTCTTGATGTTGATATTGATGGCGTCCTCCAGCGTGGTCTTGGTTGTGATGATGAATGTGCTGGATTTCAGAGGGGTAAGTTTGCATATGTTATCATTACATAAACATTTGCTGAGATAAGGACAATCATTGCATTATCATTAAATATTGCATTATAAAGTAAACAATTACTGTCTCTTATCTAATTAAGATATAAATTATACCCTTTTCCGTTTCGATCTTTCATCGTGTTTGGTGGTTTGTACTCTTTTAGGCCTGTGCTTTCAACTCGAGGATTGCCAAGTGGAGGAAAAACAATATGGAATCAACAGAACTATTGTCTAGGATTCAGTTACCGACCACATATACAGAAACAATGGACCACACCTCAAACTGACCATTAGAAGAAGATATGTTAGTTGAACTATTTTATTTGACTTGTTTATTTTTTTTTGTAAAATGAATAAAGTCTATGCATAAGGATAAACTGGTCAGTGTTGTATTGCATGTGCCACTATCTGCATTGATAGACAGGGAATGTGGAAACTGTATTGTATTACCTGTAACAATGTCTGTTTGGACAAGAATATACACGTTATTGCTGTATTTTATGTAATACAGTATGTGTTGAAAGGCATGGATATACATGTTATGGTTATACTACATTTCACACAATTAGTCTTGATTGACACGGATATATAGAGGTTCTCCAAAGAGTTGTGATTTGTTATCATGTTTATCTAATTCAATTTGAATATTAACAAACGAGAGTTAGATAAACATGATAACCAACTATCATGAAATTGGGGACCTTTTTCTTCCACAACGTTCAGATATTATATCTAGAAAACCAGATGTTTCTGTCAGGATTTCATTATTCCTGTTTTTGACCGGCGGAAAAATTACCATGAATTATGGTGTCAAAAAGGGAAACTTTGCGTCATACTGAGAAGATCGACTTATAAAATAAATTCCAGGATGTTATCAACTATTGGATATATTTAGTAACACCTAGTAGGTTTATTCAATGAGTCGGGAGTGAGGAAACGTTTATTTATTGTTGGAGAAGTACACGTTATTTAGGGAATAATTCTATTGTATTTTTGAGATTTGCGATGGTATATCGTAATTATACTGATACAAATTGAGCTTTACTGGCGACGCGGAATGGAGACAGTAAAAAGGATATTGTGACCGTTAAATCACTATATAAATGAAATGTTGATTTTTAAGATATTGATCGGAAAAACACTTGTCTGCAGTTCTTTATGTTTCTGCGCCTGACTGCAAGCAACTAAACCAGACTATATCAAACTAGAAATGTCCACCTTGGGACTAAACCGTTGGTGACGTCGCTTATAACCCATTGGTAAGATTGTTGTAGTTACACTATTAGTCCTGTGTTATGCAGCTAACAGTTTGACATGGTTTTTTTGTGGTTTTCTTTTGTTCATTTATTCTAATTCTATGTCTGAAAGCTGTGAAAGTTAACAGGCAGCAAACAATGCTTTTAAGTTAAGTTGGAATTCTACTGATTTTGTTACATGGGTAAGCAGCCTATTGTTTAAAAGGATAAATATTTGAACAACAATCGAAATGGTATGAAGACAAAAGTGCTCTGATTTGTTCGGGCCATTGAAGTATTAAATACATTACATGCTGTTTGTCTAGTATATTGATAGTAAAACCCGTGTCTTCAGTTCATTATAGTGTCCATCTGCGCTTGACCCTAAAACATCAAGTTCATCATACTATAAGAGAAGTAAATGTAGTAAGTGCCTGAAATTAGTGGCTACAAAGTCCTCATACAGCACTGCTTGTATTAAATAATTATGCATCTAAAGTAAGTATGTTGTAAAGAATCTAAGTGTTGCGCATTCTAATGAGATGTGATACTAATTGTATTACAAGTTAAAGTACCTGGAAAATAAAATAATCCATCGGTATATAATTCATTGATAGATGATTTATAATCATTTTTTTAAACACCTAACCTATTTTGGTATCCATCTTTTGAGACAATAAGACTATCAGTAAAACCACCGAAGTTTCTTTTTGGAGACTTGCTGAATGATGAAAAGTAAACCGATTATAATTTTGTTAAAACTTTGGATCTGGATTTATGTAAAGAGAAAAGTAAACAGTTGCGTTATTTTCTCTATCAATGAATAAAATTACATATTGAACCAAATAGCAGATAAATCTTGTCTGTTACATTTGCATACAACACATCTAAATCGACACGTATAAATCTACAAAGGTATGTACAAATTTGAATTTGTTTTCTTTAAACATGGAAAAATCACTGTTGAACAAGCTTACCAAGAACACGAAAACAACAAGAAAACAACAAAGTATCAACACAACCGCCCGGTGAACTCGACTGGAAATGGAAAATACAAACAAAGGAAATAGTCACATTAGGACACGTGGAAAAGTGTAAGGAGAACAAGAATATTTGGTCCGGGTGTCTTCTAGCTCACTGACGACGCTTGCAATATCAATCTACGTTGAATCAAAGTTATTTTATATCTCTATCGAGAGAGTAAGGGTAGCTGTGTGGCATAGATGATCGTTATAGAAATAGTAGACCTTTATACCACACAAAGAATGACTTTTTATCATAATAAGATGATGATAAGGACCCTACACATTTTCTGTAGTCTGCATGAACCTGCATCTTTTGGAACGTTGTGCTGTAAATTTGACCGTATGCAATCTACATCTGTCGCAAAAGTCATGATATTCGCACTCATTTCTTAAATACCAAATCAACCTCGACATGAAGACACCGTAAAAAGTAAGTATTAACATTAATATGTGTGCATGTATGAATACAATAGACAACATGGACTTATAACTTTTTATCACAAACGGAAAAGATTATAGGACAACATAAGCCCTAGGTACAGACAAACAATAGTAAGCGAAAACTATCGCCTAATGAATCTAACGCTTTTCTAGTTCACATGTACCTGTATATACCTATTTTCTAAACTATATTTTTGCACTACTAACGTAATTGCCAATGCGTGTAAAGGTTAGTTTATAAAGGTCATTTGTATCCGTTCTATTCACTGCACGACGACTCTAGAGCTTTGAGAAACGTAGCGCATTGCTGATAACACATGCAAATTATTCATCTATTTAACTTTAACATAACCCTTCTTATCTGACACATAAGATACATTAAAATACGCTAATGAACATTTCGAATGCACACAACACTTATCACAATACATCTCCAGCACACACACAGGCATACACACATAAGGAGATATTAGCAAGGTGGCATATGACTAGTAGTTAGCGCCTGTTAAGGCAGCTCCTGCAAATTCCTCCTCAATAATATATTGATTAATATATATGCTAATTGTATTGACTGTATAAAATTGTATATCTATGTACTGTAAAGCGCTTTAGAGTGGCTTATGCTACATTTAGCTAGAAAGGGCGCTATATCAAATGTGGTATATATAGTATTATTATTATTATTATTATTATCACAGTTTTATCAAACAAATATTTAAAAGATATGCCGTAGCAACGGTTTGAATGATTGAATGATGGTGAACTTGCCTGGGACCTATAATACAAACTATTTATTTTGACACGTATATAGCCTTAGGATGCCTGCTAAAAACTTAAATTGCAACAATGTCGTGAAACAGTTAATTGATATTACAGAACTATTTCTTATAAATTGTCTATCGTATGTTTTAATCATTTTAGCATTATTACTTTCTTTGTTAATTTTACTTTGTATGTCACAGTTTTATCGATTTTCAGTACGAGCTCCAGTTTGTTTATGCCTACGTGTTTTTTTGTTGATATATATTTATAGCTTGATTTTGTGTTAGCAAATATAAAATCTTGATTGAAGATTGTAAGATTGCCATCTATTATATATTAACTATCAACATCCGATGGTACTTGTACAACTGCTACACATACATTGACAACCCAAACCTGGGTTTCACAGAAGGATGCCCTTACATTTTGTCCCTTTATCGCACCGATGGTAAGCATAAAGATAAAAGATAACATTGAATTTAATGTTATTTAATAGGAAAATGAAAATATGGTTGTTTTCCTGTGCAGGATATGTTAATGTATTCGAAAACAAAATGTTACACATCACACGCTCGGTCGCCCAAATTTATAGAATCTCAGCACAAACAACGACTGAGTGTGGTTTATAACGACTTGATAGAAAGAAAAAGTGCTGTGTACCTTTCCTGTTATATATGAAAGGATTTTCAGTTACGATGACAAAACCAGATACAAATCACTGTGTACAATTATGAACAAAACCAAATAACGTGTCCCCCCACTATATGTAACGTCGTTACTCTCACACCCTTTCCAAGAGACAATTACATCTGTATTACTTAATGTAGAATAACAAAAAGCATGGCTGTATGTTTTTTGCTTATTAAACGTGAATAAACCATATTTGCAATGACTGTACGACGCCGTAGTAGGCATGGAACCATGGTAATATACACCCAATCATTATAAACATATATTTAAGAGGAGGAGTGGTGGGGTCGTTGTTCTCTCGGCAGTGGTTTACTCACAGGATGATCAAGCTATAAATGGTTGTCTTAAAGTACTGCATAACCCACATACATGATTACCATGTTGTTTAAAATGATGATTCTAATATACTGACAAAGTAGTGAATTTTGTAATAAATCTTCCAAGTGAAAATACATCATTTTAATGGGATTTTTATGGTAACCGTCGTAAACGCTTATATCTCTACGAAAAGCACAATCACTTATTCATCATGAAGAAAAAAGGTTATCTACGTAACTGTATTAAATAAATGTCAATGCTTTTCAGCGAATAATCGCCGTTTGTAGCGCGATCATTAACGATTGAAATACAATAACATGGAATGGCGGACTGCGGAGTACAAGAATTATGTCAGTATGTCATGACTTTAACTTTGACCTTAACTCTTGAAAAAAGATTGTCCAGGACATATACTTTATACTACGTCATCTGCATCGACCAGATTTGGTGTACAATTACATCCTGAGATGGATACCATGAATACCTTCTATTTTTTCGCCCGTAACTGCTCATTATTACCTTGATCATCGCTAAGATCCAAAATCTGAATACAACAAATATATACTTAAAATCTAGAGGGGCGGGACCAGGTTTATTTTATGAATTTTCACAACGAGATTGATATTTTTTTTATGTCAAAAACACATTGATGGCATGGACCATTTTCGAATCGCAGAGCAAAGGACTTCATATACAAAATAAGATACATAATTTCAGATTGAATTCATGTTATATTAAATTTCAAGTAAATATTACTTGCAAAATCGACATCATCAATACCATAACAGTTCAGAATTTGATTTACAGATCCGTCACATAATGCCGTTCCTCCAATCAAGGCTGGACATTAGCACCGGTCATATTATAAGTCGTAATAACACCAATAAAGTCGCTATGAAGACAATTTTGTTATGATGTATCATTATATGGGTCGCAAGGATGTACACCTATGAGAAGTGAAAAAATTGGGGAAAGGCGTAAATGGCATAGCAGAAAACGAAGAAAAAAAACCCCAAAAAACCCAGATGTCCGTATTTTCGTTTTTGTGATATGATCGGTCAAAGATACTAAATTAACATAATATGTGATTTTAGGGGATTTTTGTTTTTTTACCATTCGCAGAAAAATGAAGACAATATCTTTCTAGTGTGTTATCAAATATGTAGGAATGTTTGCACAATTGATAAAAATAGTTTTCCTTTAAATAGTGAGGTAGATTTTTTGCATCTCTTTCTATTAACTCAAGAAAGCAATTTAAGTTAAATCTTCCCCTTATTTTTTAATGGAAAATTGCACATTTTATCACCACTTTTTGCAGATTTAACACTTTTTAAAAATATTTGATGAATCAAAAGAAAATGTTTTTCTTAAACATCCCAAAAATGCGGGTCCGTCTGTGTTTGTTTTGTCCCATTAATATTCGTATTTTTTTTCTCACCTTTTTCGGAGTCAAAAATAAAAAGTGGTTCAATTATACTGAATATGTAAACAAATACCAATTATGTATGATTTTCCACATTGTTGCATATTATTTTCATCATATTGAACAATATAAAGTTGTACAGCAAAAATGAACTTTCCAAAATTAAAAATGGCGACACAATGACAATTTAAGGGATTAATCTAGTGTCAAAAAGGTCATGTGTTTGCTCTTGTGAAGCGTAAGAATACACTTTTTCAAAATGTCCGCCGAATTGTTCTTTTCTTAATACTTGTAAAAACAACTTCCTCAAACAACAGGCATCTGGTTTTCTGACACATTTGTCAGATGCTTGTTTGCTATTAAAAATGGTCATAACTTTTTAACTATTATAAAAATCTGTAACAAAAGATAGAAACGTGATTTGAACGTAAATTAAACCTCAGAAGAGTACATCCTTAATCAGCAAGAAATACTTAATTACTTAGCAAATCACCATAAAATTTTATCAGCAACACTGAGGCGTGTGAACTTGTACCGTAACAAAGGGGTCAGATATCATCGAGGTGGCTTTGTTTGTACAGAAGGAACTTGTACAGTAACAAAGGGTATACAGATATCATCGAGGTGGCTTTGTTTGTGCAGAAGGAACTTGTACCGTAACAAAGAGTATTCGGATATCATCGAGGTGGCTTTGTTTCTACAGAAGGAACTTGTACGGTAACAAAGGGTATTCAGATATCATCGAAGTGGCTTTGTTTGTACAGAAGGAAGTTTTACCGTAACAAAGGGTAATTAGATATCATCGAGGTGACTTTGTTTGTACAGAAGGAACTTGTACCGTACCAAAGGGTATTCGGATATCATCGAGGTGGCTTTGTTTCTACAGAAGGAACTTGTACGGTAACAAAGGGTATTCAGATATCATCGAAGTGGCTTTGTTTGTACAGAAGGAACTTGTCCCGTAACAAATGGTATACAGATATCATCTAGGTGGCTTTGTTTGTACAGAAGGAACTTGTCCCGTAACAAATGGTATACAGATATCATCTAGGTGGCTTTGTTTGTACAGAAGGAACTTGTACCGCACCAAAGGGTAAAAAGATAACATCGAGGTGGCTTTGTTTGTACAGAAGGAGCTTGTACAGTAACAAAGGGTATACAGATATCATCGAGGTGGCTTTGTCTGTACAGAAGGAACTTGTACCGTAACAAAGAGTATTCGGATATCATCGAGGTGACTTTGTTTGTACAGAAGGAACTTGTACCGCACCAAAGGGTAAAAAGATAACATCGAGGTGGCTTTGTTTGTACAGAAGGAGCTTGTACCGTAACAAAGGGTATACAGATATCATCGAGGTGGCTTTGTTTGTGCAGAAGGAACTTGTACCGTAACAAAGGGTATACGGATATCATCGAGGTGGCTTTGTTTGTACAGAAGAAACTTGTACCGTAACAAAGGGTATACAGATATCATCGAGGATGCTTTGTTTGTACAGAAGGAGCTTGTACCGTAACAAAGGGTATACAGATATCATCGAGGAGGCTTTGTTTGTACAGAAGGAACTTGTACAGTAACAAAGGGTATACAGATATCATCGAGGTGGCTTTGTTTGTGCAGAAGGAACTTGTACCGTAACAAAGAGTATTCGGATATCATCGAGGTGACTTTGTTTGTACAGAAGGAACTTGTACCGTGACAAATGGTATACAGAGATCATCGAGGTGGCTTTGTTTGTACAGAATGACCTTGTACCGTAACAAAGGGTATACAGATATCATCGAGGTGGCTTTGTTTGTACAGAAGGAATTTGTACCGTAACAAAGGGTATTCGGATATCATCGAAGTGGCTTTGTTTGTACAGAAGGAACTTGTACCGTAACAAAGGGTAATTAGATATCATCTAAGTGGCTTTGTTTTTCCAGAAGGAACTTGTACCGTAACAAAAGGTATTCAGATATCATCGAGGTGGCTTTGTTTGTACAGAGGGAACTTGTACCGTAACAAAGGGTATTCGGATATCACCAAAGTGGCTTTGTTTGTACAGAAGGAACTTGTACCGTAACAAAGGGTATACAGATATCATCGAAGTGGCTTTGTTTGTACAGAAGAAACTTGGATCATCAGATAAATTGCAAGAATACCGGTGGATGTACTTAATGTGTGCAGTCAGGACTTAATATGCCGAGGAACACCGCTGTATTTTTACCTTCAAAAATGTATTTTAACAACAAATTAAAGTCGTTAATATGCTATTTTCGCGGTATTACTACAATTTTGACGTTGTTACGACTTTATTTTGAAGTATTACGACTTTTAAAATGTGTTATTACGACTAAATTTGTGTTATTACAACTTTTAAAAGGCGTTATTACGACTTAATTCGCATTATTACCACTTTATAATGGGCATAACTACGCCCCCATTCGCGTTATTACCACTTTTGAAAGGTACTTTTACGTTTATATTACGAACCCATATTGCTTTGCAACGCCGAAAAAGCAAAAGGCCGTAAAAGCCGAATATACATCTTGGACAATAGATTTCTTGTAAATTTTTGTGCCCGTAACTGTCAATTATCATTCTGTCATCATACATTGATAAATACAAATTTAAAACCCGAAAATAATTAGTTATAATTTTATGTGTTTTGAATCTATATACCAGATAATAATTATAGGCTCTTTAACGTTCTAATTATTTGATTGTATGATGAGGATTTGGTTGAGCGCACATACAGGTACAATATTTATCAGAAACCATCAGCGACGTAACTACGTTTGTACTGCGGGTTTTACTGATACATATTTGTAGAATATTTGGTGGTTACACGACAAAAACTAGTTGGACCATGCCAGGTGGGGTTTTTGTTTGACATATTTTAGAACTATGCGTTGATTATGTGATAGTTTATTTATGTACAATGTTAGTGTTCTGATACTTTTGGTTGTCTTCATTGTTCAAGAATTACCTTATAAAATTGGCTATGAACATGTCCTATACATGTAAATGTAAGTTATCAACAATCCAATATGTTCATTGCTAAAATAGAGGGGACCATTTATACTGTCATTGAGTAGCATCAGTATAGTTATTACTAAAGTGTGTTACTATTTGAACTTATCTATTACACCATATAAGAATATTATATAGATGCACTTAACATTCGGCTAAGTATTGTGCAAGCCTGGAAGTCGACATTGTAGCAAGGAGAACATATTAGTTTATTTTGATGCGTCCTTATGAAGGTTTCTTTTAGCAGTCTATTTGGATATAATAATCATCAGTTATACCGACTGGTGTACAGAATAAAATTGTGGACAACCTTGTGGTAGCAGAATACAGTAGAAATGGCCCGACTCTGATAAACAAGGCACATGTCGAGGAAATGTAAACACAGCGGATTTACCCTACACAACACATGTATACATGTATATATATTTGTAAACTGCATTACATTTACAATACATATAAAGTACTGAGAAGTGTATAAACCTCTTTTTTCTATGTATGTCACTTGTGTGAAAACCATGGTTACCACATCAAAAATTACCAAAAAATGCCAAAAATTGCTATTTTTAACCCAAAATTTGACCTACGCAACTAGTAATTCTTTTCCTAAGCTCTGTCTGAAATTAAAGATTACCTACCTGGTTGCAGAATTATCTGGGTCGCAGTAAAATTGTAAAACTTGATTTTTTGCAATTTTGCGTCGTGTGCTGTTGTCAAAATTTTACCTCCTGTAAAGCTAGCTTTTCATGTGTACGCACCCTTTCGGATTATGGCCAAAATTTTATTCTCGAACCAAAAAAATCTTCTTTCTTTTTTACAAATGTGAAGCTCACATAGCCCACTTCATCATGCTTATACCAATTTTAGTACAGTTTTANAACTAGTAATTTTTTTCCTAAGCTCTGTCTGAAATTAAAGATTACCTACCTGGTTGCAGAATTATTTGGGTCCAAGTAAAGTTGTAAAACTTGATTTTTTGCAATTTTGCGTCGTGTGCTATTGTCAAAATTTTACCTCCTGTAAAGCTAGCTTTTCATGTGTACGCACCCTTTCGGATTATGGCCAAAATTTTATTCTCGAACCAAACAAATCTTCTTTCTTTTTAACAAATTATACAAACATTACCCAGTGTCAGATGACCCTATGTCTAGTATACAACACACAACTTAGTGTCAAACAACCCCATTTCTAATAAACATCACACCACCCATTGCCACACAACCCTATTTCTTGTATACAACATACAACTCAGTGGCAGATAACCCTATTTATAGTATTCAACACACATCGTAGTGTCAGACAGCTTCATTTCTAGTAAACAACACACCACTCAGTGTCACACAAATCTGTTTCTAGTATTCAACACACCATGCAGTGCCAGACAGCCTCATTTCTAGTATACAACACACTACTCAGTGTCACACAAACCTATTTCTAGTATACACCACACCAATCAGTGTCAGACATTCCTATTTATAGTATATAACACAACACTCATTTCAATCCAACTATATTTATTGTATACAACACAACACTCAGTGCCAAACAACCATATTTAATGTATACAACACAACATGAAGTGTAGACAACCCTATTTCTAGTATACAACACAACATTAAGTGTCAAAGAAACCTTTTTCTAGTATACAACACACCAATCAGTGTACGACAAAATGTTTTCTATGTTGCTCTTGTATTAAAGTGTTACTTTGCGAAATGTCTACGATTTCTGACAGGTGAATTTATAAATCGGTACATCACACCAACCAGTGTGTGTTAACCATACATTTAATACATAACGATATATAATTCAGTGCCTGATTACCTTATCCAACACTCAACTGGCTATGATTTGTTATTAAATTTGATTCAAATCATGTTAAGATTTCCTGTAATAAAAGACATTGTCTATGTGTGTCACACATTTTTATCATGAATTCACAGTGTCATACTATAGCACCAAACAACACAGTTAACCAGACCGACTGTAAAATGTGTCTTGGTCTTGGAGAAGTCTGGTACAACGTACTATTATCAACCATGAGATGGATGTAAGTGTGTACTCTAACGTTTGGCTTCCTTTCATGAACTCAGGAGAATAGAATTTTTCATGAAAATTCTAATATATCATCAAAAAACGCTTCGATGACGAATTAATATTTCACGATAGTGATTGTTTAAAAACAACAACAGTATTCACAGAAAATTATGCATAGCATAAGTTACATGCATGACCACGATGTGTACAGTATATGTCTGCTATTGACAGGTCAGACGTATTGTGCCTGCCCTCGGGATACCTGATCGATAAACTTGGAAATAATCGTAACTACATCAATTATATTGTGAACGGTGTTATTAGGGAGGTTATAGAACTAAGTATTCAGATTTTAAAAATGACGTTTTAAAGCCGCTTTATTTTTTTCACGTATTATGTACAGTATATAAATTGTTTTCTGAAATAACATAATTAATTGTGTGTCATGCTAAGATTAACACTCATGTATGAATATTAACCCACTATCGAAAAATACAAATGAAAACATATTTCATTTACATAGATCATATATTAGATATGTATGTAATTAAAATTTTGAAACGGTTCTAAAGCTTTTTGTAGATGGTATAAGTCTTACAAATATTCCCTTCTCATTAATTTATCTGTGACGACTGTCGTCTCATAGATCAATGCCATCTGTCCATTTGACCAAATCATTTTTTTATCATGAGTAGACGGTGTTTTGTTATCAATATTATTCAGTTCTGCTATGGTCAAAGTCAAGCGATTATTTGCATAATATTTCCATGTTTAGATCATGCATTATGGATTGATAATTTCCATTTATTCACCTTACAAATGTGTCTCCTGACAAGACCATATGTTTCATATTTGTATCGTCGAGGTCACGCACCCAGGCAAGGAACAAGTACCACACAATGTCAATGCAGTAGGAGATCGAACAACTCCTCCTGGACAAGTGTTTGTGTAAAACATCGTAGGTGGATGTGTCAGGGACCTGCATCATTCTGTAACGCATCTATATGCTTGTTTATTCTAGGCTCAGGTATTCTTCTGACAGGCTTGACGTGTTTCGGGTCAGTCCTGTTCGCCATAGGATCTATGCCACATGGCACAGTAACCGTACCCATGTACCTACTGATGGTTGCTAGAAGGGGCGTTCTGGCCTTCGGGGACGGAACACTCAGATGTAGATATCTACCAAACCTGCTCAAAAAAAGTTTTGTTGAAATTAGATTTGATTGCCAAAATGTTTTCAAACAACTTATCTAAAATCATCATCATGAAATGCATTCTGTGCTGAAAGATGTGTTTTTATCAACTGAAACATTCTTTGTAAAATGAATACCTGGATGCTCGGACTTAAAGTACACATGAACCAATCCATATAGTAGGATTAAACACATGCTTTAACATTGTCCCACATATCTCTTTTTATATATCAATAAATACAATGTATCATATTAATATTGTAATATTGCGATAAATGGTACCAATTCTGTTTAACACAAAAAGGTAACAGATTGTTCCTATTGTCCAAAGTTTGTGTTATTTCTTTAGTAATCCAGACTAGAGTGGTTGCCCATAGTTTCCGAGAATCAACCTTGATACCCATGACGTATGGATCAATCGGATATATCGGAGAAAGCTTAAGCTATTACATATCACCTCACATGGCGATGGCAATAGGGCTACGTGTCTCCATATTGCTAGGTACGGCTATTTTAGAAGTTTGTTATATAATTGATAAGCATAGGGGTTCGATTCCCCG
Organism: Mizuhopecten yessoensis; assembly: GCF_002113885.1. Classification (NCBI taxonomy): domain Eukaryota; kingdom Metazoa; phylum Mollusca; class Bivalvia; order Pectinida; family Pectinidae; genus Mizuhopecten; species Mizuhopecten yessoensis. Next base: position 1,204,600 of record NW_018405514.1, read on the forward strand.
ATCGGACGTGAAAAGGTTGGGGTCACCTGACCGACTACGTGGGTTTTCTCCGGGTACTCTGGTTTCCTCCCACACTAAGACCCACACGCGCTAACATCCGGGCCAACAAGAGTGATTAATATAAGATGACATAACTTGTTTCATAATTGTTGTAAAATGAATAAAGTTTATATTTAAATATCCTAGGATAACAGTAAATATTTCTGTTTCTAGACAATGACAGACATAAAGACCCTGCCAAAGAAATGTTGGTTTTTTATATGGACGGTGGGGCTTCTTCATGTTCCTTGGATCTGCAATCAAGCCAACTTACCGTGTGAATATTGACAAACTTTTTATTCTCCCTTTTTTCAACTTCTATATTTGGAACCCCAAATAGTTATCAACATATTTCTATTCATTGTTAATTACATTTTGATAAGATAACATATATAAAGTCATAATATCTTTGCACCGTGAATTCTATTGTCGGAGAAACAATTTGGAGTTACGTTATGGCTTCACAATGACAGAGGCAGGCTACATTAATGGCGTTTTGGGGTTCGTAGCGAAGTCAACTCCTATTCTATTTGTATTAGAATAAGTGTTTCTTGCCTCATCTTGATGCTTGCTACTATGATATATTGCACGCTCATTACTAGCAATCACATTTATGTTATATTGTCTTATTCCGATACTTGCCCTCCTCACCTGTCCTCGCTACGTAATGATGTTGAATTTTTTTCGTTTGCTTTTCACTAGTATATATCTGTCGCCCGGTCTTGTTGCTGGTTCTGCTTATGATTTGTTTGATATTCATAGGTATCTCTTATTCAATGTATTAACTTGTTTATGTTTTGACTCTTAACAACCCATTTATATTGATAACGTTTATGTAACATATTCTAGTCAGACAAAACCATAACTGAAACGTAAGCTCATACAATTCATGAGCACGTAATAATGATAGTGTATACAGGATATTACCAGTTGGATACAATACATTTTCCATTAGTATGACAGAATACCGGTTTGCTAATGAATGTGAAGCATGAGTAAAAATATCTGTACATTTTGCAATACAAGTAAATATATGTGGTAATCAAAGGAAAAGAATATCAATTTTTCTATTTCTTAAATTTAAAAAAATCTACATTAACGAAAAGTTACTTTATCAAAACAGGTAGATTTCTAACAAAGAAATTGAGTGTCATATTATCATGACGTCACTCATGCCAACAAGGCTACGCACCAAATGGAATTGGTAACTCAACGCAATCCTATCGTTTTCCGCTGGCTATATTCTCTTGCAAATTGTTACAATTGTGTAGTTTGATAACAAAATCACCAAAACGACCTCTTTTTCTACCATTGCTTCTTTTGCATCTGGTCAGAAAATGTATAGCTTTGGATGCCGTTAGTGCAACCCACCCCCTCATCCTGGCCGTAGCAGATGTAATAGGCACATCTTTAATTTGTGTAAGTTTCTATCGGTGTATCGTGACGGTGGTGGTGTCAGAAAATGTTCCGCCCTGTTACATATGTACCCTACGATTGTGTTGAATGTTGTCGGTAATAGTGTGGCAGCTCCTTATAGTAATCAGCCCCGCCAATTGTGTCGGGACTCTCGGAGGGTTTATGTATTTGGTGAGACACATAGCTACAGCATTGATCTTCCTTGCCACTGGTTAGATACTGGAAAAACCTGAAAAGTGCGTATTATTTAACTAATTCAATCAGTCCATGACATTATTTACAAACGTTCGTGATTTATCAAAAAGCTTACCTGAAGTTCATAAAACACATAAATATGTATTTCGGCTGCAATGTGGAAATCGTATTATTTTGTTTACATTCAAACAAAACTAGAGGTTCCCTTTGTGTTGTAAAACCAATTGTGTGCTGAACATTTTATCACATAAGCCTCACTGTTGTACAGATATCTATTTTTGATTTCGATATTTAAGCATGATTACATGTATCTATATATCCCATACACAGGACTGACGTGAATGCCGCTCTTAAGTCTTACCAGTATTTCTTCCTGATACTAATATTGACGGCGTCCTCATGCGTGGTTTTTGTTGTAATGATGAATGTCCTGGATTTCCGAGAGGTGCGTTTGCAAATGTTTTCTGTTAAACTGACGTCAACCATGCTATACCAAAACATATATCATCAAAAAGGGAACAAATCATAATTCCTTACATCAAATCAATTTCTCCTCTTTTTTTTATTTTTATTTTTTATCTGATATGGAGTTTTATTGTACTCTTTTAGGCCTGCTTTTTTAACTCGAGGATTGGCGATGAAGGAACGCCGATATGGAGTCAACAGAACTAATGTCGGGGATTTAGATAGGGAGTACATTTCAGAACCATGGGACTACAATTCAAGCTGACTATTAGAAGCAATGTTTAATAAACTCTTTTACTTAACCTTCAGTTGATCAAAAGACGTGTCTTCATGTTAACTATAGCAAATCTTCAACCTCCCCCTGATGTGTCTTACATATCGTTGTGGAACGTGATTTCTTCTTATTGCACCACGCAATGTCTTGACGACATTGATTTAACCACTTTTTGTGTGGATTGTACCTGGGCTGAATTGCATATATAAAATTTGCATCATTGAATTAAACACTGGTGTGTGTTTGTAATACGAATTGATATTAGTCTGTTTACTGTCGAGTTGGAGCAATAGCAGACATTATTCATTCCAAAGGTGATAAAAACTGTAATAATGCTGATTCCATTATCCCCTAATTGTATTGGACACTGTTTTACATAATGAACTGTGGTATCCAGTGAATGTCATATTTGTTTGCTTATTAACTCATGTAATATGACCTATCAGCCCTGTGATTTGTTACGTCCTCCTAGGACAAGTACATGACGTCACAGATTTACGCACTGGAGTCAAAATGGCGGGTATTTTTATTTCAAGGTTGCATGAAAATTGTCGTTTTACAAGAATAAATAACACAGAACTTGATTATGTGATAAAAAGGATCTTACACTCATTTTATTTCATATGAAAGGATAATACTCAGAAGCTCGCTAAATTAAAAAATTCTTAGACTCGTTTCATAAGTCTCATATGAAATGGAAACTCATGTAAGATATAATAATAATAATATACAACATTTATATAGCGCCCTATATAATTTGTAAAATTACTCTAAGGCGCTTTACAACATATGGATAATAGTAATGGTTATAATTGTGAAAACAAACAACAAAGGCTTGCAATCACTTTCATACATTTAACAAGCAATGTGCACATAATTGAACAAATAAAAGGGGGGTATTTACATGACGTCTTTGCAAAGATTCTAAAATGCAGACGTGAAGAGGTGAGTTTTTATGTCCCTCTTGAACTTGGCCAGGGTATTCGACTTCCTAATAGCAGATGGTAAGCTATTCCACAACGTAGCCGAAACCCTCCCAAAGCATCTGTTTCCGTAGGTCACAGTACGAGATTTTGGGACACACAACAAAGATTCTGACTCCGACCGCAGTGATCTTGACGGCTGATACAGGGTAACAAGTTCCTGTAGGTACTGAGGAGCTGTTCCATTCAGTGCCTTGTATGTGTATACCAGAATTTTGTACTGCGACCTGTATCGTACAGGTAACCAGTGCAACGAATAAAGCGCAGGTGTGATGTGCTCTCTCTTTCGAGTACGAGTAACTAGCCGTGCTGCAGTGTTCTGGACCCTCTGTAGACGACTAGTTAGTTTGTCAGATATACCACAGAGCAGGGCGTTACCATAATCCAACCGAGAGGTAACAAGGGAATGCACCAAAACTTGCATGCATATGCAGTTAGAAACTGCCGAATACAGCCGATGTTCCTGATCATATCATTATTGTTATAATATCTCGATTGGACGTAAACAAAGTACTGGTCGCGTGCCTCAACACGTCGGTTAATTTCCGGGTTATCCAGGTTCCTCTTACAGTAAGAACGCCTGCGCGCTACCATCAGCCCAACGAGGGAAAATTTATATCGATAAACTTGCTATGAAATTGTTGCAAATTCTATAATGGCAGACAGATATATACATGTTTTTGTTGTTGTATTACATGTGGTACATTCTGTAATGACAGTCAGATATATATCTGTTTTTTTGTATTACATATGGTAATGTACATTCTGTAATGACATACAGAGATATACATGTTTTTGTCGTATTACAAATGAAAAATTCTATAAAGTCAGACTGAGATATACACGTTTTTGATGTATTACATATCCCACATACTATAAAGACAGGGAGCTATATAACTTGAACTTAAACTTAAAGTTAAAACTAAGCAACGTTAATCCTTTGATGCCTACTTACCAAAAAAAAATATAAAAAAAGAAACGTATCATCCATTTTACTTCAAAAATAAGTCATGACAAATTGGAAAAAAAAAAAATCATAATTGATTTACCTTCTTGCCTTTGCTATACGAGATACTACAGATTCTTGAAATTCAGCCGCTTTCTCTTTTGAACATATGATTTATATTTTATATGATCGTGAGCATTCCATTTCTTTATAAAACATATCTGCTTCCCCTATCAAACAGATGATGTTGATATGTCGCAGTTATTCGATATAGACGGGTTTGCTCCGAATAGCAAGATTTTCATCTAAGATGTTACATGTTTACGGGAAAACAAAACCCGTTGTTTTAAGAGTTAAACACCAAAGAAATAAACTGTTCGTCAGTTTTACAGTCGCGATCAAAACCGCACCGAAAACAATGTGTTCCCTGTGCCATATGAATAAACCGCCGGGCGTTTGATCAATTATATCGGTATGTCTGGAAGCTTCGCTTTTATTGCCCCGGTTCTAATCTACGGACATTACATAACTGTCATTTGACATATATCTACGGGTGTCGTCGGTGAAGCAATGAACCTTCCTTTCTTGAAGACATGTTCCTATTTTGCTTATAGCTTTGCAGGGTATATCGGAAGAATAAATATCGTTTGTTTATATCTTACATATTGTTTATCCATTTCGATCAATTATTAGAAAAACAGGATGCCAACTTAATTTGTGTAAGTATATAAATGAAAATATGAATGATTCAATCGAATGCAAATTTGTTGGAATAACATGTATACTGAGTTATTATATACTACTTGAGGTAACGAATGTTAATTCCACGGAAATATCCGTGAATATGTACTGACAGACACACACAAATAAAGCATGGAAACAACTATTTAATATCGCACGTTACTTTCATCAAACACAATTGTAAAAGAAATCTCTCACTTAAATACAAAAGAACTCTAGTAAGCACAATGTTTTTACCAAGCGATGTTGCGCCAAATCATATCCCCGCGAACAAATTCTGTTCGGAACAACCGAGAAATATAAGCCCCGCAAAACTAAACAATTTCACAGTTTATTTCGATACATAAATGCCCAAATCAGATCTCATCTGATACACAGCAGGACGCCCTTACATTAAACATATTTTTCCGTGGACGAATAGTTATGTTAATCTATTCGCAACACACACTATTTAACACCACTATTTTGACGGCCCTTGTTATATGACATCATTACATTACAAAAAACATCTGTGAGTGTTTGCCAATTTAACTATCATTGAAATATTTTGTTAATTCTCATTAAATATAAAAGGCAAAAGGCGTCGTATTTGTCAGTTTGATTTTAAAGTTCAAATAAAAAGATAGTCGGTTAATCTTGCATGGACATTTACCAATAGTATCATTGTGATCGCTATTAAATTGTTGTTTAATAAAATAATAAAAATAATGCATACCTTTGGTGATTTGCATATGCCTATGTCTATGTCACTGAAAATCTCAGTATTTTATTAAACTAAAACCTTACGTTTAACTGAAACTTTTTTCTGAACATTACCTGCAAACATAAATAGAATGAAATAGATACATTATGGTAAATTATCTCGGTAACTGTTCTATAAATGCAGCGTGTTTGTGTTTCTGTTCACTAACAAACAACAGTAGGATATTGGGCCACTAACGACACATATTCCTATCATTTAGGTAACTTCTTTACATTGGACCCATACCATTCCTTACTTTACACACACACACACACACACACACAGACACACACACAACGCCAAATGACTAATACCAAACTAAAGGAACGCCATCGTTCTCCTATGATAATAGCTTTTGGTTCTAAGAATAGAAAATGGAAGTAAAACCTATATGGTTGTGGAAGGTTTTGGAGAATTATTTATGAAAAAATGACAAGATAAACTTTACCGACGATGAAGTTGTAGGAATTGTGTAATCCCGGTTGAACATATTGTATGTCTTTGTTTAATTTATACCCATTCTGGATTGATCATATCCAAACTCCGAACGGTAAATCTTTGCCAAATTATTTAAATTTCGCGATGCTACTATGTTTGTGTACTAAAAAGCCGATTCCCCTCAGGTATAGCATTTGACCTGACCCAATGTGTATACATTGTGTAGTTTGGACAAAATGCACAATGCAAAGGCTAATTTTACTATTTTTTATGATCATTGAAACAGTCGGTCGAGCCGACTAATCGGTTCGTCATGACAGATGGACAGATTAGCGGTGATTTTATGCATACTGTTTTTTGACCATTTGTAGAAATAAGAAGGCAATATCTTCCAAGTGTATTATTAAATATGTACAGTTGTGGGATCTCACAACGTTACACGATGTGCGATGTGAGCACGATGTGTGCACGGTGTGTGAACGATGTGTTCACGAAGTGCGAACGATACAAATCTGGACGATCATTGCTTGCGCACATTTGTGCGGACGATCGACGAAGGCTGTGCGATAACAATCGTGGTTGGTGTACATTGAGGAATGGCTTAATAATATATACAGTTTCGTGTTTAAACATATTAACTTGATTTTTTAGTATGTTTCTATATTCATTTATAAGCTTATCTTTCTGTTTATACTTTCTTAAATTTTTAAATGGTGTTTTCGATGTTTTTTAAACGACCTCAATCGACACATGTAAAATTACAACACAGTCTCGGCAACACAGGTAAACACAGCCATTATGTATTTGGACCGTAGTTTTTCCCCGCCCGGGGCACTTACGTAACTCGCCAAGGTGAGAAAACCAGGTGAGGGAAGCTATTAACCAAAACGAATGCAAATAACAAATACTTAACGACCAGTTGTGTTTTCATAACGGTCATAGGCACAGACCAGGTAAAATTCAGATCGCTCATTAAATTGTTATTTATCTATTCGGTTACCTAGCTAGGAGCCAAACCCATTCTTGACAGTCTAACGGTCACTGTATACTGTGTTACATGCATTGTAAAATTGTACATAATCTTAATTATTGTGATGAGAAATTACAGTAACATGTACAGTGTACATAATTGCATACGAGCCTTCCGTATTTATTTCATTCCGTAATATTGATCACGAAATTGTACCAAATCGCACAGTTGTGCGGAAAGAAGCGGACGGTGTGCGAACGATGTATGCACGGTGTGCGAACGCTATTTTTGGTGCGTTGTGCAGTCACACAACTGTATGAATGTTAACAGAATTGATAAAAATAATGTTATTTTAAATTATAAAAGTAAAAACCTTTTTTTTGTGTTAACTTATGAAAAATTACACATTTTATCATCTCTTTTTGCAGATTTAACGCTTAATATAAAAAGTTCTGCTATTTTTTTGTTTTTTAATATTTGATGAATCAAAAGAAAATGTTTTTCTCTTTCTAAAACAGCCACAAAAGTGGGGCTCCGTGTGGCTTTTTGGTTTGTTGCATTATTATGCGTTATTTTTCACCTTTTTCGGGGAAAAAAATAAAAAAAATGCTTCGGTTACACTAAATAGGCAAAAAAATACCAATAATGTAGAATTTTCCACCTTGTTGCATATTATTTTCATCATATCAAACATTGTAAAGTTGTACCGCGAAAATGAACTTGCTATAATAAAAAATGGCGACAAGCGTAAGAAATACACTTTTTCAAAATAGCCGCCGATTTTTTTTAGATTTTTTTTAATTCTTAAAAAATCACCTTCTTCCAACCACAGGTATCTTGTTTTTTGACACATTTGTTAGATGCTATCAAGATTAGTCATAACTTATTAAATATTACAAAAACCTGTTACAAAAGATAGAAACGTGATTTATACGTGATTTAACAACTTCAAAAGAGTTCATCATTAATCAACATGAAATACTTAATTGATAAGTAATTCTGCATGAAAGTATTATAAGCAAATCAATACTGTAAACAAAACTGAAGCGTATGAACTTGTACCGTAACTAAGGGTATTCGGATATCATTGAGATGGCTTTGTTTGTACAGAAGAAACTTGTACCGTAACAAAAGGTATTCAGATATCATCGAAGTGGCTTTGTTTGTACAGAAAGAACTTGTACCGTAACAAAGGGTTTTCGGATATCACTGAAGTGGCTTTGTTTGTACAGAAGGAACTTGAGTCATCAGATAAATTATAAGGATACCGGTGGATGTACCTAAAAGGAGTTCAGTCAGGCCTAATATACCGAGGAACACCGGTATATTTATACATTCAAAAGGCATTATAACGACAAATTAAAGGCGTTAATATGCCATTTTTGCGTTATAACGAATCTTTTTGCGTTATTACGACATATGACAAACGTTATTACGATATTATTTTGCGTTATAACGACTTTAAAATGCGTTATTACGACTTAATATGCGTTATTACGACTTAATTCGCGTAATTACGACTTTGGAAAGGCATTCTTACACTTTTATCCGCGTAATAACTCCATTTTAAAGTTTATTTTCCGTTCAAAAGTTTACATTTCAAGGCCTTCGTAGAATACTAAATCGCGTTTATAACGGCAAAAAAATTGCGCTTTTTTGAAAATATCACGAACCCATATTGCTTTGACACGCCGAAAACAATCAAAAGGCCGTAAAAGCCAGAAATACATCTTGGACAATCGATGCCTTTTATATGTGTATGACTGTACGTTGTAACTGTCAATTAACACTCTGGCATCGTACACTGTTAAATACCAATTTAAAACCCATGATATGATGAGTTATAACAACATTGTGTTTTTAATCAATATACCATATATAAGCTCTTTAATGTTCTATCCTTTTATTGCACGATAAGGATTTGGTTGAGAGCACATACAGGTGCAATATTGATAAAAGCCCATCTGTGACGCAACTACATTTGCGATGCTGTTTTAATTGATTCATATTTGTAGAACATTTTGTGGTTACAATACAACAACAAGCTGGATCATGCCAGGTGAGGACTTTTGTTTGACATATTTTAGAACTATGTGTTGATTATGTATAGTATGCACAATGTTGGTGTTCTTAAACTTATGATTGTCTTCATTGTTCAAGTATTACAATATGCATTTTGCTATGACATTTCTTATACAAGTGAGTTATCAACAATACAATTGTTGATGTTAATGTTAATTGCTGAAGATTTAAGTGTTACTTGGAGGTGATCAGTCATATTGTCATTGCTTATCATCAGTCTAGTTGTAACTATATTATTACACCATATACGATTATTATATTGTACACTTTACATTCGGCTAATGTATTGTGAAAGCTTGGAAAATGTTCTTTTAGTATGGAGAACACATTAGTTTCTTCTGATGCGTCCTTATAAATGTTTCCTTTAGCAGTTTCCTAGGAATATGGAGTGACATTTTTCAACACTTTCCTCATATTTGGGCTCTTCAAAAGAACTGGAAACAATAATTAGATCATCCTGGAAAATCATCTCCCAATCAGTGCTCCATCAGTCTTTGATAGGTTGCAGGGGCATTGATGAGACCGAATTGTAACCAGTTAAACTCCCACAATCTTAAAGAACCAACTGTAAAAGCTGTCCTTTCTTTGTGTTCTTCTAACATCTCAAATTGGTGGAAGCCGCACGGCAGTGGCTATTGACACTCGGGTGGTAATAGTAACGACCTTTATATTTTATTTCAAGCCTTTTTATCATTTTATAGAGCAACCATTAAATCGCTATGATAATATTGGTAATTATACACAAATCCAACACCTTGTGCCATTTGTTTTGAGAATAATAAATTATTTTGATAATAAGTTATTTAAATAAGCTGAAATGATTTTCCACCCCGATTCGTTATAAAACTCACACAGATGTTTTTCGAAACATGATTATATCGTATACCACTGACCGTCAAGTGTATGATGTGTTACATTACATTGACAAACATAATCATCCACAGGGTGGATAAAGTAAAGGTAGACGTCATACTGTGTATCAGATAGGAGTTGTATGTGTATTTTAGCAGGTATACTGTCGGATGTGGATTGGTACGTACAATGCTGATTTGAGACATTCCTGTGATTGTAAAAAGAATTAGAATCGTATAACATGATGTGTTTTCTACAGTACATTAATTGATTAAATAGAATAATTCTCATAAGACATCGATAATCTGAGACTCTCAAGCGTGCGTATGAATGACCTTGATTTATGCGTATGAATGACCTTGATTTATGCGTATGAATGACTTTAACTTTATTCAATGCGAATACCATTCCAAAAAGTTGTCGAAATATATTAAAGTTCCTGAAATAGTAAAAAATATAATATATATACATATAATGATGTTCCTACAGAACCTGTTCGTATTAAATAAAAGACGTATAATATATCATAAAGCATCTATGCTATTGTTATCACTATTCAATCGATACGGGTATAGGTTGATAGTGTCTACCAATTGTGTTTGGAAAGAATGAGTGATTGTATGTGTGTATTGGTGAGAAGATGTGTATGTAATAAGGGTTGTTTCCCTTTGTGCTATTGGGTCTACAGGAATAAGGATTTTACAAGAATATGCAGACACCACAGCGTCTTCTTTATCAAGTTCACTGTTAGACCTGTTAGGCGGTGAGAGGCTTTTCCTTACGAAGTCCATCACTAACTATATGCCATTGATTTCACGAGATCATTATTTTCTTTCCTTTAGCATGGATTCCCATTCAACTGTAAAAGCTGTTTTAAGTTTTAGACTTTTCTAGATAGTTGCGTGACATTGTATACTAGATTCGGTCATCAGGGTTTCCATTGCCAGTCTTCGATCAACGCTGAATAGGTGCGATGAATCCCAAAATAACCTTATTGCATACACATGTTCAGAGTATATACATGTATACGATATTTATTTCCGCTTTATCATATTTATTCTAAAGTTAGTTTGTATCCTTCTAAGCAAATTATATAAGTTTGTTTTTGTGATTGTGTTCCTGAATTTAATTATCTACTGTACATTAACGCATGATAGCTCTCTGTGGAAACCATCGGTGAGGCGAGCACCAATTCACTCATGAAAGTACTAATACAGACATATAAGGCAGTTTACAGCTACACGACTACAGCTTGCATGGCCATGTCAGGTGAGTGTTTTGTTTTTCGTGTGGCTATATGCTGATGATATAACAAGTATTATTGTATGTATACAAACTTTGTAGTAACTGAGATGGAGCAGTTTTCAGATGTCTTTTGAATTGAACGTTAATGATATCAGTTAATGTTTATAATTTGATGTAATTTCTAACAGGGTGATTTCACCTTAGACGAATATATTTTGAAAGCTTCCAGGACAAACGTTAGGCAACGAAATCTGATTTAAAAATGTTTCTTTACTAGTTTGCTGGAGATCAGGCGTGATATTTTTCAACACTTTCCTCAGTTTTGGATATTATTATTCTATGATAATCCCAGCCACTTTACAGAATGAGTTCATGAACAACTTTGTAAGTATTGTAGATTAAAGGCAAGTACATTGATTTTATGTTTGTTATAATGCACACTACAATAGGATTACCATACAGCGAGTGTAAATCATAGGTGGATTTGACAATTCGTTACAACACCACCAGAGATGACTTCAGGATCCCCGTCCCAGCTAGAGCAAAACACTAAAGAATTCCCCTATCGTTTTTCAATGTTAGAGTCACCTGCCCTTGATTACCATTTCGACAATGTTGTTATCTTCCCTTGAATATGTTTCGTTTGAATAACGTTTCGACTACATATTTGTGTCCATTGCGTTGAAATTCTCCAATCGCGAAAGTGTGGGCAAAAAAACTGACGTAAAATCGGCCGTTTTAACTGCTAGACCACGAGTATGCGACGAAACAAAGCGCCACTCGTTCCTCGTTCACACATTGACGAGACGCTGGCTACTGAGGCCCCTACTAAGCTAACTGACAATTTTACTGATGAGCCGACACCGAGGTCCGATGAGGATCCCTCCAGTACTAGTGATCACGAATATGCCAA
>NW_018405514.1:1219586-1220312 GCF_002113885.1 Mizuhopecten yessoensis
ACATTCAAAATCACCTATCAATAGCGATATCTATCAAACAGCTGTGCCATTTATCACATCGTTGTACATGTATACAAGCTATTATCGCCCAGCTTTTCATTGTTTCCAAATCGCACACACTTGGTTCGTACCCTGTACATCGTGTAACGTTATGCGATCTTAAAACTATGACTGCATGGCAAAACTTACTGGAAGGGATCAAAAGCCAAATACTGTCATCTCTAGACTATCAGTTCTGAATTATTTTCATTCATATGATTTTTTTTTCCACAAATTTAGATATCATGTGTATTCTTACTAGACAGCGCGTTTCATATTTACGTCGATAAAAAGATTAAACATCAGACGATGGCGAAGCAGTTGGAGACCGAACAATTAACCCTGGACATGTTATTGTTTAAACATCTTAGTGGATGTGTCGGGATCATACATCGCTCTCCAACAATTGTACATGCTTGTTTACTCTAGGATCAGCGATTCTCCTGAGCGTAATTGGGTTGCTTGGATCCATCCTGTTCACTATAGGAGCCATGTCACATGCTCCTACTTCTGTACCAATGTACCTATTAATGGTTACTGGGAGGATCATACAGGCCATTGGAGGCGGGTCACTCACATGTACGTATCTTCAGTTGTGTGACTACACACACAACGCACCAAAATAACGTGTGCTCATAATTTGCACATGATGTGCATAATCGTGCGATTCATCGATCGTTCTCCCCG
>NW_018405514.1:1220803-1220975 GCF_002113885.1 Mizuhopecten yessoensis
TAATGGAACATGGAACATATACGGGATCCATTAGCTTATTAAATAACAACAGGCTGCTGACAAACATATTATTGCATAGATGCACATTCAAATTTCCTTGACTGTGGAGAAAACAATGGCCGCTATGTTCTGGAACGTTCTACCGCCTCACTACGGGGTCAGTGCGTAAATG
>NW_018405514.1:1225558-1226010 GCF_002113885.1 Mizuhopecten yessoensis
AACATAAAAAATAAATGTCTTTATCTCGACGACGTTTACTAAAGTCTAAACGGATTACGCCGTCAACATGAAGGTCAGGTCTTATTTGTGTCGGCCTAAAGCTTATCTGTGTGTCACACCTGTGATTAACAAACCTCGGAAACTGGAGTGTCCTAGGTGAATAAAAACCTCCTACATTTGTACATCCATATATCTAGCTTAAATATGGTAATGTTTCGAAACTCAAAAAAGAATCGTACTTAACCAGTGTAATCCGGTGGATTAGTATGCGCGGATCCAACCACGTTTGGTACAATGTAACACTAATTGGTTGTAACGCTGTCATACATCACAGGAAATACCCATCTAACACAAATGAGAACGGTTTNGTTTTTTATTCTTTTGTCAAATGTATGTGTTGTTTCTTAAGTAATACAGGCAAGAGTGGTTGCGAATTGTTTCCCAGAAGACTC
>NW_018405514.1:1227449-1229764 GCF_002113885.1 Mizuhopecten yessoensis
CAATTAATTGAATACCTGTTGCTGTTCATTGCCGATTCCTGGTACAGGCTCCTCTTACTTGTATGTTATCCAAGGATGTTCTCATCCCGAAAATAATGCTCAACTCTCGCTTTTAGCATTCCTTTCTATGACTCATGTATTATTCAAATAATTCTAAAACAGATGTTGTGATTGATGTGAGCATCAATTATATGGTAACGCTTATTTACAGAAGTATATCGACTGCCATGGAGTTGTTCTTACGGCTGCCAGTATATGTATGACGTCTGTTTATGCGTTATTGGGATTCTGTCCGGCCATCCACCCGCTTATCCTTACCATTGCATATGGAATAGGAACAAGTACAATTATGATAAGTTGATCTTGATGTACGTGGATGTATAATGTAGGAAATGTTTTAACACTTCTGGTATTTCTCTCATTCACTTGGTAGATACTCTGATGACCTTGCATGTTTAAGGTAATGACGTGGCAGGTCCTCAGTCCCCGCTCCCGTGTTGGGACTCTTGGAGGGATATTTTGTTTGACAAAAAACCTTACTGTAGCGTTCATCTTGCTTGCATCGGGATATCTATTGGAGAAACCTGAAGTGTGCGTATCATTTAACGTTGTTGAAATCAACCTGTTCATGTGATTTGTTTGAGTATCTTGGCAAAATATTTACTTTCTAATTATTATTTTAGAATGAGTTGGTCTTACTGAGTTCTCTTGCAAAAAAGTGATTCCGTCTATGCAACAAATTTAGTATTATTAAATCGGAAGTCAGTGCTATATATTAGTAAATTGTACGTTATAAGGTACTCTACAGAAATTGTTTTTGATGTAAAAATTGTGTGAATATGGTTATTATGTACGGTGCAAATTGTACTATGGGCTAGTTGGCCTTGAAATACTTAATAAAATATCTTGAACTTGAACTTGAACATTCTGTTTCATGCTTCTACTTAATTGTTACCTTTCGATACCCCATTAGAACACGATTATTTGTATATCCTTTACACAGGACAGACGCGATTAGAGCCTTATACACTTACCAGCACTTCTTTCTGATGTTGATACTTATGGGGCCCATCAGTGTGGTCTGCATTGTGGTGATGAATGTGCTGGATAACCGAAATGTAAGTTTTCAAATTCTTTTTCGGCTGTCAGAAATCAAACACTTTTTTCACTTTCAATATTCAAGATAAAAAAAAATCGTTTTGTACTTTTTAGTCGTACATGGTACTCGTTATTGTTCTGTTTCAGACATGTGCTTTAAACTTGAGGATAGGCAGGCGGAAGAAATCCGACATGAAATCAACGCAACTATATTAATACAATACCGGTTAAATTGGCATCACGGTGAAGTATATATATATTTTNATATTCATAAAAATGATTAATTTTAAGCTAATCATCGGGATTTCTACCTGTCTGACCAACGTTTTGTTCAGGGATTTCCCTCTACTAGCGCATGCGCATAGCACACCATTTCGTTGTAAACAAAATGTCTAGCCGTGTGAGGAAACCGTTACCGCGTTAGCTATGAAGCGAAAAGTTGCCAAATGGTCAAAAGATAGCGCAAGGATTACGTTACGGAATCATTATTGCAGAGGGGAAGTATTCAAAGGGGAAAATAACTGCCCTAACAGTTAGTACGGTGCATGTATTCTTCCGGATAGCCGGTTAAAGCTGAAATGGAATCGACAGAAATGCTGTTTATATTATGAATACATATCTAAAACTATTAACCTCGCTAGTATCTTTGTCCGAGTTGGAATACAGATTAACTTATTTTGTTATGTTAATAGGAATGTATCGGAGAGAGTTTACTTTGTGTTTCTATATACAGTAGTTTATGGGAAAGGGGCTGATAAGTGACTGGTTAGTTTAATTTTGCTATAAGGTCCTCCAAGGGATAACTGTTGTGATAGCCACGGCGTATTCTGTTCTCTCCTCTGTCGCCGGGTACTTGGGGTCAAATGAGATACGTGAGCTGTTAGTTTTACATATTTTATGATATTCCCGGGTTCAGTAAAATGGTATGATTTAATGATAGTGCAATATATAAATGTATGTAAAAATGTAAAAATGACGGTTCAGGATGAATAACTGAGGAAGGAGAACCTACCTATAGTAAGTAGGATCTTCGACTTCAGATAGAATCGGAATACGCATTGAAAACGGGAAACAAGTCATTTGTTTACGTTGTAAAAATGACGCGTGCTGCCGATAACTATGGCTTCTGTTTCGGACAAAAATAACTGATGAAGGAAAAGTTGTCTCAGCATAAAAAGGCTCATTTACAAGTATGCTTTAATCTATGTAATGTATAA
>NW_018405514.1:1230506-1232669 GCF_002113885.1 Mizuhopecten yessoensis
TATGAAAATGATATACTTGTCCGTTGTGACTTTCAACCCGAAATTTGTCATTAAACAACGTTTTATTGCTGATTCTACTAAATGCTCATTCAAGCCGTTATCAAAACTTTCATATTATTTAACAAAGATTACATTCCTTTTTGGAAAATAAATTTGGGACTTTTGAAGAACTCAAGAGACTTTGGGCGATCTTGAACATATCCCCCTTGAACTCTTTTATTTAACTTTGGAATGTCTCTTTTATGTTTGCTATATTGAGTTGGCAGTCTGTTAAGTCTGCTCATGAGCAAGATTAAATTATTTTATGTGTCATGGTCACTTAATAAGTATTAAAGCAATATGATGTATTCACCAAACAACTACCGATCAAGGACAGTTTCATAACGATGATAAACATTATTAAATAGAAACCTTAATATTTTTAAATCTAGCTTGCTTTCTGCTTAATTTTGTTGGTATTTGTCTTGGTTTCATTATAACATTTAAGTTAAAATTATAGTAAATGCATGCATAAAGACTGATTTTGTTCATAAATGTTGAAAAGAAGAAGAAAAAATCCAGTCTTAAATACAGTTTATACAATCAAAAATATTGGACTTCAAAATATAAAGCTGCTGCTATCAATATGCATGTATACTTATTGTATATTTTAGCAGATGATGCTTGTTTCATTTTAATATGTTTACAATTGCCACTGTTTCTGAATCTATAACCCAAGTGCGAGCAAATCTGTTTATTTCTCAACAAGTGTAGAACGTGACTAAGTGACTTCTTTCCGCAAAAATCGTGTCAATGTTTACAAACAAACGCTAGCATTTGTAACATCTAGTAACACGTTACCGTGCGTTCGAGACACCCTTTTTTATGTGTTTAATCCTTTTTTAATTAAGATGCTACAGTCGCGATTGTTCGTCGGTACAAAACGCTACATCAGCTCCACTCTCTCATCTATGATTGTCGGACGCCATGACACAAAAACGACGGCTATCGTTCCTAGAAATGTAAGTCAAATCTCTCGTCTTCCAAATGTTACATCAACAGTCACGCTGCCTACAAACGATTTATCAACATCATAAATGTCATCTGTTCAAACCTCTGGTATGATTACAAATAGCAATTCAATAACTACACATTCAATTTCAATTTCTGCTTCACGTCTACACAATTTACCTACTACGGTGGCTGATATGTGCCATTTCGTTGTTTTGTCTTTTCGCCCCGAAAGGACGACAATTAAGAAATGGCACATATCAGCCACCGTAACCTCGTGCTCCATTGGATGTATTATCTCATAAACTTAACAAAATAAAAGGTTGATCCTTAATTAAACATACAACAAGACATAGAATAACATCAAACATTATATAGTTTAATTAAAAATTCATTTTATTTTCGATACTGAAACATATCTGTAGAAAGCACGGTAGTCTAGTGGTAGGACGCCGGGCTCGCAACCAAAGGGTTGCGGGTTCGAGTCACGGAACGTTACTGTGTTGTATAAATGAGCATGATACTTTGCTCCGTTTGTTCAAGTCTACTCAGTTGTAAATGAGTGCGTTGTTGGGCAGTGTTAGAATTATTGAATGCTAGCTGTTAGAGACGAAATGGCAGCTCGGCCTGTATGGTCCCCAGTGAGTTGAGAAAGGTATTGACTGGTTGCAAAGGCCCTATAACCAAGGATACTAATTTGTGAACTGCTTTGAGACGACCTACGAACTAGGTTGTGATATAGTGGTATATAAGAACCTCGAATTATTTTTTTATCAATATTTGTACTAACTTAAACAAAGATATACAATATTTTCAACCGGGATTAGACAATTCCTACAACCACATCCTCGGTAAATTTCATCTTGTCATGTTTTCACAAATAATTCTCTAAAACCTTTCACAACCATAAAGCTTTTACTGCCATTTTCTATTCTTAGAACAGAAATATGTTCTCATAAGAGAACGAGGGTGTTCCTTTAGCTTGGTATAAGGTATGTGGCGTTGTGAGAGGTATCAGAATAATAGTAAACAGTTTGGATAGTAGCTTAGCTAGCTAAAACAACTACAATTGTAGTAAGGCCACCGACAAACATTGTGTGAATGTGAGCGAGGGAAAGAGTGTGTGTGTGTGTGTGTGTCTGTGTGTGTGTGTGTGTGTGTGTGTGTGTGTGT
>NW_018405514.1:1233264-1237733 GCF_002113885.1 Mizuhopecten yessoensis
ATGAATTGTTAGAATATTTCAATTATAGTTAAATTGACAAACACGCACAGGTATTGTTTGTTATATAATGTCATTAACCAAGGGCCGTCAAACTAGAGGTGTTTAATAGTATGTACTGCGATTAGATTAATTATTCGTCCACGGACAAATATTGTTGATGTAAGGGCGTCCTGTTGTGTTTCAGATTAGGGCAGTTTGTGTACTTCAGGATGTATCATGTCGGATATAGTTTCATATGTATTACTCTAATTTTGGTATTTGATTGTACTAGGGTACATAAACATTAATGTATGAAAATATACTCTGTAATTGTTTATTTTTACGGGGCTTATATGTCTCGGTTGTCCGGTACAGAATTTGTTCGCGGAGATCAGAATTGGCGCAACATTGCTAGGTAAAACATTGTGCTTAATTGGGTACTTTGTATTTTGCTGAGGGATTTATTTTACAATTTTGTTTTATGAAAGTAACATTCAAAATTCAATTGTGTAATTTTTTGGCTATAAACGGGTACACATGATTTTGTGTGTGTCTGTAAATACATATTAACGAATATTTCCGTGGTATTAACATTCGCTACGTAAAGTAGTATAGAATAACCCAGCATGCATGTTATTTCAACCAGTTTTTATTCGATTGAATCATTTACATATTTCATTTCAATTAACACAAATTAAGTTGGCATCCTGACTAATCGAAATTGATAAACAAGAAAACAAAATGTAAGATATGAACAAAATATATTTATCCCCACGATATACCCCGCAAAACTGTAAGCAAAATAAGAACATGTCTTCAAGAAAGGAAGGTTCATTACTTCACCGACGTGATTTTGTGTGATTTTGATCGCGACTGTAAAACTTACGAATAGCTTTTCTTAGGCGTTTATCGTTTAAAACAACGGGTTTTATTTTCCCGTAAGCATTCGATATCTAAGATGGACATTATTCGGAGCAAACCAGTTTATTTCGAACAACTGCGACATATAAACACCATATGTTGGATAGGAAAAGCAGAGATCTGTTTTTATCAAGAAATGGACTGCTCATGATCAGATCAAATATTCATCATGTATTCAAGAATAGAAAAAACGGTTGATGTTCAAGAATATGTATGTTCTTGTATATCAAGTGTCTGAAGGTAAATATATTATTAAAAATTTCATTTTCATTTGTGACGACCTATTTTCATTTTCATTTTGTTTTAGGTGAGAAGGCATCAATATATAAATCTTGGTTAGTTTAAGCTTTAAGTTTAATTTCAAGTGTATATGCCTGTTTGTCATTATAGTATGTGCAATATGTTATACAACAAAAACATGTGTATATCTCAGTCTGTCATTATAAATTTTGCCATTTGTAATGCGACAGAAACGTGCATAGGAAACAGAGTACAGTAGAAATGGCTAAATCCTAAAAATAAAGAGCATGTCTCAGATAAACATGGATAGCGGATTTATCCTGCACAACACACCTTCACATATATATATATTTATAAGCTACATTTTGAAAACATTTTTTTTTAAGAATGATAATTTTTCAAAAAGTGATTTCCCCAGATTTGAGACTTGTGAAAACCATGGCTACCACATCAAAAAACGCCAAAAAAGGCAAAAACCCCGTGATTTTTAACCCAAAATTTGACCCACGCAAGTAGTACTTTTTTTCTTAAAATCTGTCTGAAATTGAATATCACTTACACGGTAACAGAAATACGTTTTAGCATAGGTCGTTCAACTAGAATTTTCACAATATTTACGCATGTGCTGAGTACAAAAACAAACTACGTGAATAGCTAGCTTTGTTGTGTAACCACAGATTTGTAAACGGCCAAAACTTTAGTACAGGTGATAGATTTTAATACAGGGGTTAATCATTGGACACAAATATCACCCATGACCACCGTACGTTACTGTACACTGCTACCATATGTATGTTTGTCATTACAGAATATACCATATGTAATACAACAACATGTTTATATCTGTCTGTCATTATATAATTTGTCATATTTCATACAACAAAAACGTGTATATCTCTATATATATGCTACTCACAATTTGCTAAGGATCACCTATATTTTGGAGAAAAAATCAAAATGTTAGAAAGGATATTTTATTTTCCTTCCGTTCTGTTTTGGGCGAATATGTTAGCCTTCCAAATCGTCCTGTGTGGGTGTGTTCAGTCAACCATTAAAGCGCATGCACTGTTTTCTACTTGTATACACTTTTCAAAAGCTAAGCTAGGCTAAGTAAGGCGTTGGTCAAATTGTTACGGACATCAATTTGATGAATATTCTTTGCGAGTTTTTGTTTAAATATGGCACAAAGACGAACCAGACAACGGTTAAATGACGGTGAAATGAATAGGGGCATCGGAACGCTGCAAGCTAGCATGTATCAACGTCCGGTTGCAGCAGACCTTGGGTTGTCAAGAAAGTGAAATCGTTTCCAAACTAACGGAAACCCTTTCAGACGTCATACTGGAGGTCGTTGTAGGGCTACAATTCGATTTTTGCGCATACAGGCACGGCATCACAGGTTCCAGTCTGCCACAGCTTTACGAGATGACCTCCTAAATGCTTCTGGTACCCGGGAGCCACTGAGACAGTTAGGAACCGTCTTCATGATGCTGGTTTAAGGTCACGTAGACCAGCAATACGAGTTCCATTAACTGCCTGCCATGTTAGGGACCGATTAGATTTGGTCCAAGCTCACATCACTTGGACTCTTCAGGAATGGAAACAGGATCTTTTTACCGGCAAGTCAAGATTCTGTGTCAACTTTACCGATAGGCGCGTTAGAGTATGAAGACAACCTGGGGATAGGTTCCAGGCAGATAACGTTGTTGGACATGACCGATTTGGCGGCGGTTCAGTGATGGTGCCCAGGGGAGTTTCTGTGATATTTGAAAGAGGGGGCGTAGAATAAAATCTTTCGCTGAGCGGATCGAGGCTAAACATTTTTCGGACTTTTTTTTTGCTAAAAAACATAAAATAATTGTGAAATGCACTAACGTAACGGTTCCTGACTTGGAGCATGTATATTTTATAGTTAAAGTATCAGGGTTTGACATTTTTTATGCTGAATTCAATGTTAACAATGGATATTAATCGCAGAGTCGAATACGGCGGAAAAACGAAATTCTACGGATCACCCATCGGATGGGGGAATCAGTATAAAAAGAATTCAGAGTATGTGTTTAATTAATGAATATGATACATTGCCATATTCAATACAATATTAGCAGATTACGATAGGTTTTTTTTTTTTTTTTTTTTTTTTTTTTGAAAAGGGGGGTGACTGGGCAGTATCTACAGCAAGAGACTATTCAACGAATGGATTGGCCATCCCGCTCGCCGGATCTAAATCCCATTGAGCATGTGTTGACATGCTACAGACCGCTCTCTCTGCCAGAAATGTTCAGCCAAGAACGCTCCAGGAGCTGGGAACAGTTTTGGTAGCTGAGTGGAACCCTATTCCGCAAAACCGGATAGGCGATCTCATTCGGGGCATGCGCAGGCGTTGTAAGGCTGTAATTGTTGACCATGGGCGTCACACTCGATACTAAAACAGTTTGTGATTTTTTAGGATGAGTTCTGTTCAAATTCAGTTTTTCAGTTTTTCATTTTCGACTGTATTTACGATTTTTTGAATTTTTGCATACTGATGAGTTAAAAGAACAATCAATTTTTCAAAATTAATCTCAGTATAAACCAAATGAAATATTTATTTTCACATATGCCCAAAAATAAAAGTGATCCTTAGCAAAATGTGAGTAGTATATATACTTTCTTTATTCTACAATAATTACATACGAAGTTTGTCGATTTAAATTTGCTCATGTTTGCCTGATAGTAGCGCGCAGGCGTAAGAGAAACCTTGAGAACACGGAAACTAACCGACGTGTATAATAGTATAATATATAACAATATCCAATAAAATCAGAGGAATGTGGAAGCAGCATTATTCAAGTTCTTATAATAATAATAATAATTCCAGGTTCTAATATACCGCTCTATCACAACCTAGTTCGTAGGTCGTCTCAAAGTACAAATTAGTATCCGTGGTTATAGGGACCACGCAACCAAATCAAGACATTTCGTGGTTATACAAAAAGAAATCACGTTTCACAACGACAAGTAAGACACATCAGGAGGAGGTTGAGGAATAGCTAGAGTAAAAATGAAGACACGTCTATCAACCAACTGAGTATTAAGTAAAAGAGTTCATTAAACATTGGTTCTAAAGGTCAGCCTGAATTGAAGACCATTGGTTCTAGATATTTGCTACCTGTTTGAATCCCCGACATCAGTTCTGTTGACTCCATATCGGCTTTCTTCCATCTGCCTATCTTCGAGTTAATAACACAGGCCTAAAAGAGTACAATACAACTCCATATAAGATAAAAATAAGTAAATAGGAGCAACTGATTTTATAAAAGGAAGTATGATTTGTACTCTTTTGAATT
>NW_018405514.1:1238396-1257317 GCF_002113885.1 Mizuhopecten yessoensis
GGCTCTATTCGCCAAGGGTAAGTGGAGTGTATACGAAGCAAACACTTGGCTAGCGAAGATGTTGATTACCATACTTGTATATTTTTTACTTGTATTGCAAAATTAAAAGATATTTTACTCATGCTTCTATTTCCTAAAGAAACCGGTATTCTGTTATACTAATAAAATAATTGAATTTTATTGAAACACGGGGCAATATTACATGTTGTCGTTTTGAGACGACATTTTCACTTTTTAGAGTTTCCATACAACTATATGCGGTGTTATGTACATATGTAAACTCAGATAAAATATATTTATTTAGGACATTTTCAAGCCCGGTTTCATGATTAGACTTTATAAGATAAATGCATGCATACAGGATGGCTTGTTAATTTGAGTTGATTATTACACGACACCGATAACAATTTCCCAGAACTAAACAATATTGAACGTAAATAACAGATCAAAGGTTTATTTTACATGTTATGGCGCTATCAAAAAATCACAATTACACATTGAACTAAATAGCAGTTAAAATATGGTCATCATATTTAAAAATAAAACATAAGATGGACAAAAGGAGTACATATACACTAAATCGATTATTTTTAAAATGATAAAAAAGGAAGTATTTATTTAAACAAAGTTATATGAAATAACATAAAAACGGATCTAGAAGTATACCTTATATATTCCTTATACCTCAAAGAGTACAGTATTCTGGTACTGAAAGTGTAATTATGTTTTATAGTTATTATAATTTAAATGTTGCCCTACTGGTACAATTACTCTGTAACTGTGTAAAGGAGGTTAACTATCAGTTGTTTCCGTTACTGTTCATTGCACGATGAAACTAGGGCATTGAGTCATGTGGAACATTGCTTAAAATGTATGCATAGTTTTCATTTTTTTTTATCTTTGACCTCCTTTTCCTGTCTGACAAATACATTCTAAAAACATTAAGCTAAGTGTACATTTACATTTGTATTCTCATTTCAAAGACATAACTGTAAATAACATCTCTTATTTCAGTCAAATTTGTGATGGTTGACTGAAAAAATAATATAGCTTGTGGTTTACGGTGATGCCGTATCATGTAAAGGATACGATTTCGGGTCACTATTTTACATTCTCAAACGACGGAACTCATTTTCGTTGGCCTATTGAATATCGACAAGAGTGTGTCCTATCTCGCTAAACTGAGCCGCACAAAGACCATATTCATTATAGGAATTGTAGGTTAATAATTAATTAATTAACATAACCTTTGGGAGTATTTCACTGCAACTGCATTTTCCGACGCGTTCTACTGATCCTAAGCCACCTGCCTAGCTAATACGTTAGCATGCGTGAATCCCGATGTGAGAAGAAGAACTATTGATGTACTTATTCGCTGTTGGATTGTGCATCAGACAACACCTTCTTATATACTCTATGGTACTACTTCATATATCTATTACAGCTCAAACAATATAGCATCCATCCAATTCTATTTTGTACTCAACCTGGGTAACTGGAATGGAAAAAATATGTATAGGCAAAATAATCTAATTTCATGCTACGACTATTGACGTTAAATGCTGAGTAGAAACAAGTCGGCCAGAAGTTAGCCGTCCCCGTTAGTAATGTTGTAAGTTGACTATTTCAAAATCGACATGAGTGTTAAGCGTTAAGAAGTTGCAAGAATGGTAGGATTGTGTGCGATAATATTAAGTGATAAATCTACCGATGTTAATTGAATAGTACAAATATGTGTGAGAAAGAATGTTAGTGTTGCGAGGTATCAGTGATCAAAAATAGAGAGATCCCAGCAATATTGTGTCAGTAATATGTCGCCAGTTTCACAATATACTGTTGTTTGTCTGTGAACAGTAACGCAAAAAGCGCTGGATGTATAGGACAGTTACCGAGTGATACTATCATAAGGTATCTATTTAATTCCATAAAGATTCAGTGCTGTATGATATCTCAAGCATCATTTTATGATAATTAATTCATGTGATAGCATCTTAGTATACATAAATACATAACTTATTACAAAAATGTAAAACCTGGGTAGTTTAATGTCTCTTACGTACATTGAATATACGATACTCAATACGAATTGCCTATTGTATATTTTATTTCCAGGTTTTTTCATGATATGATCGGCCATATATTTAATACCAATGATACTATTGGTAAAATTAAATGAATATGCATGCAATTCTATCTGATTTACTTTTCATATAAATGCAAATAAAACCGTCAAATTTGACGCATTATGCATTTTGCTTTTTAGGAGCTTAAAAGAGAATGTTTGAATAATAGGTTCATTTTAGTAAGCTGTAATGATTTCCCCCGTCGAGTCGCTAGATAACCCACACAGCTGTTGTTCGTTACATAATTATTTCATATATCACTGGTTGTCGAATGTGTGATGTGTTACAATAACTTAAGCGTTAGTTGACATGTATACTTATCCACAGGGTATATATCACATGTTGACACATGCTGTATATCAGAAAGGGGTTCTGTGTGTATTGGCACGTACGATGCTGATTTTAAAATACCCTTGTGCATATGAATGACCTTGATTTCATTGGATACTATGCCTAGAATCTATCGAAACATATTCAAAATTCCCTACGATAGAACAAAAGTTGAATCTGATATGACGATATGTATTCTTCAAAACATCATCTTATCAAAGAAGAATTACGATAGATCATAATGCATCGACTTTTTTGTAATCAATTTTCATTTGATAAGGGTTCTGGTTGATACTGTCTATGTTTATTGAGTATTGAAATAATGAATGTTTGTATTTGTCATTGAGTGATTAGATTGGATGTGTCTGTAGTAAGTTTATAAGGGTTGTTCCTTATTGTGCTCTTCGGTTTACAGGAAACAGGATTTAATTAGAATATACAGACGTCACAGCGTCTTATTTATCAAGTTCGCTGTTTGACATGTAAGACAGTAGTAGGTTTTATCGCCTCTAGTCATTTATCTCAAGGTTATTTTGTATCCTTTCAAAGTGCAAATTATATTACATAACTTTTAACGTCCTCGATGCGAGAGATGAAATTAAATTGTTAGCTATACTACAACCTCATACTGTATGTATAATAAAGTTTATGAGGGGACTCAAAGGTATCTACACTCCGAAGCTTGGATTACAACACACGTTTTCATTTCTGTATAAAAACAAACAGTTTTGACGCTGTGCTCATAAATAAAGCTTGCCTAATCATTCAAATGTGATAATTAATAGCTTGTTCCACTACTTATCAATACCGGGCTCCGTACGATATTTTCTGTTAAATTGATAGTTAATCAATGCTTAAATATATAGGGTTGCCTGTCTTTGCACGTGGGTTGGACCATGTACTTCCGTTTACTTCCACATTAAGACTCCGTCCTAGCTTCTGTCTATGTCAACAAGAGTGATTTAAAGTAGTTGATATAACTTGTCTCATAGTTGTTTTAAAACTCATTGATGATTATTATCATTTATTTTCGATACTAAAAGATGACTTAATCCCTCAACACCATCACAACATTACTTAATAGCAAATTAATATTCGAATAATTCCTGGAGATTTATCAGGCATATGTATTTCATTATAAGTCTAAACAAGATCACTATATATTGTGAATATGTATGCTGTTGAAAGTATTATGTTTTGTAGTATGCAGATTTCTTTCGAGGATATTGGAGGCTAAGGGCTTACGATTGAGCGAGGGAACATGTAGAAAACAAGAGGCCCAATGGACCTGCATCGCTCACCTGGTATATCAGTATTTACGATTAAAAAAGAAATCACCCCTATGACCTTGAAAGTCGAACAAGGTCATTATGTTGAACAAGTTTTATAGTCTTTCATCTCAGGATACAACTTGCAAAATGTCACCACCCTATCCTTTTGTTTATTGAATATGTTCATACATATTTGACCAAATGTGACCTTGAAAGTAGGGCAAGGTCATTCAAATGAAAAAAAGCTCGATAGCCCTTCATCCAAGCATGCTACTGGGTGTATATCAACATTCTGGGCATCATGGTTATTCAGAAGAAATCGTTTAAAGATTTTGAACATATTTGACCCCTGTGACCTTGAATATAATTCAGAGTCTTTCATTTTGAAAAACTGTATAGCCCTTTCTCCTTACGTGCTACTGACCAGATATCAATATGCTTGGCTTTTGGGTTATTGAAAAGAAGTTGTTTGCAGATTTTAAACAACAAATTTGATCCCTGTGACATTGAATACATGTAAAAATCATTCATTTGAACAAACTTGGTAGCCCATCTTCCTATCATGTTACGGACCAAATATCATCATCTTGAACATATTTGCTCCTTGTGACCTTGAATATGAGTGAAGGTCATTCATTTCAAGAAACTTGGTAGCCCTTTCTCCTAGCATGCTACTGTCCAAATATCAAACTTCTGGGCATTTTGGCTATTAAGAAAAAGTCGTTTACAGATTTTGAACATATTTGACACCTGTGACCTTGAATAAATATCTAGGTCATTCATGTGAACAAACTTGGTAGCCCTTCTTCCTAGTATGCTACTGACCAAATGTCAACATCCTGGACATTTTGTTACTTAGAAGAAGCTGTTTAAAGGTAGGTTTTTAGACAATTGACCCCTGTGACCTTGAATATGAGTGAAGGTCATTTATTTGAACAAACTCGGTGACCCTTCCACCCAGCATGCTAATGGGCACATATTGTCTCCCTGAGCATTTCGGTTACTCAGAAGAAGAAGTTTTAAGTTTTTAACTTATTTGACCCCTGTGACCTTGAATATGTGTAAAGGTCAATCATTTGTACAAACTTGGTAGCCCTCGACCCAATGAGGCTAATGACCAAACATCATCACCATGGGCATTTGGGTTATTGAGAAGAAGTTGTTAAAATTTAAGCATATTTGACCCATGTGGCCTTGAATATGGCTGAAGATAACCTATTTGAACAAGCTTTGTAGCCCTTCATTCTAGTATGCTTCTGAACAAATATCACAATACGGGTCCTTTTTGTTATTCCGAAACAGTTGTTTAAAGGTTTTTTAAAAACAATTGACCCCTGAGACCTTGAATAGTAGTGAAGGTCATTCACTTAAACAAACTTGGTAGCCCTTCACCCAAGCATAATACTGGCTAAATATCATCACCTTAGGCATTTTGGTTATTCAGAAGAAGTTTTTTTTTTTTTAAAGATTTTAACATTTTTGACCCCTGTGACCTTGCAAATGGGTGCAGGTCATTTATTTGAATAAACTTGGTAGCCCGTTATACCAGTTTGTTTCTGGTCAAATATCATCACTATAGGCCTTTTGGTTATTAAGAAGTTGTTTAAAGTAAATCATTGACGCCGGACGACGGACGGACAACGAAGGGACACTCGTCCAAAAGTGTTTTGCTACAAATCAAGGCATGTCGTTCAGAGTCTGGTTATTATACAACTTCATTAACCTAAGCGGCCATATATATTTATTTTATTTATATACAAATAGGTCAAGAAGTTCTCAGAGAACGAACTGGGGTAGTGTGGACGAAACCAAATGACACATTTATGAACTCAAGAACGCCTAGAAACCCTATTGGACTGTCAGTATTTAAAATCTGTGACAAAACTCGTAAAATTGGAGCAATTTCATATACATCGAATCAAAAGACCCCGTCATGTTGCACTGTACATTCTATAAAGAGGAAGTTCTTAATGAGAAAGTCGAAATTGTTTGGCTTAAAGTACTAGTAAGCAATCTTTGTTTTAGGTCAACATCGGGGTAAGCATCTGTTGTAAAAGAGAGTCTTGTGTCCATGAATTTAAGATCATATTAAGACATATAAAAGATCGACATGATAAATGAATTTCCTGTGATCCTAAACAGAAATTAAGCATCATTTATTCAATCAAAGAAATAGTGTAGTCGGGTGGCACAATGCATAACGTACTCGCCGTTCACCAATATGACTGGTAAAGAATGGTAAAGTTGAGAGGACTTGTTTCATAATTGTTGTTTAATGAATAAATAATAAAGTCAAATGGGTTATAACATTTGTCCCCATGGATAAGGCATATTGTAACAATCTGCTGAAAAGATCTTGCCATCAAATTGAACAATTGCCAAGCAGAAATTCATGAAATGTTACGATTTCGTCTTCAGCATAATTCATACTTGCCTTTTTGTTAAACATACTCCAAGTTATCAACCATATCGTTGCAACGCAAAGCACCTTCCTTTGGCGAGAAACTTCCATCATCATAAGTAACTAGGAGTTCATTCAGTTTAGTATGAGCTATGGTAGTGTACAGAATACAAAATAGTCAAATATTCCGATTAAAGAGGTACCTTCGTTTGGACATTTCCACTGATTAATTCTCTTTGATGCTTGACAATGACACATGTTTTTTTCCATACAGAGAGGTCGCGAAAATGATAACACGTATTACGAAAGTGGTTAAAATGTTTGATTATATAGACAAGTGGTAAGTATACACTGCATTTAAGTATGATTAATTTTAACACACAAATATAAAAGGAATTGTATCCAACAACAAACGCATCTTTTACAGAGTCTGTGAAAGGATACGTCAATGTAAATTATCAAAATTTGTATGTAAATGAATAGGACACTTAATGATTTCAACGATTCTTTACTACATGAATTGGAGATCTTTTACCTGTTTAAGAAAAAGAGAGACAAGTTTTAATACACAGTTTTATGTTAAATTATCAATTACAGCCCAGATACAAAAATATGATTCATTATTGTATCGGGTAATCGGGTGGCGCAGATGGTAACGCACTCGCCTTAATTAACCAAGACGACTGGGATTCGATGAAGGTAAGGGGTCACCTGACCGCCCAAGTGAGTTTTCTCCAGGTACTCTAGTTTTCTCCGACATAAAGACCCCTGCGCGCTAACATCCGGGCCAAAAAGAGTAATATTAATCAGTTGTAATAACTTGTTTCAAAATAGTTGTGAAAGAAATAAAATTTATATTTTCATATATTTCATCCGCAATGAACTACTTTTGAAGGAAACTGTTTTTGACGACATTAAGTGGCAAGAAAATCTGAGTTCTTAATCAAGAACAACATAAAGTTTAATCAAATTCATCATTTGTGGTGTTAGAAATTTCATCAAGGGTTAGAGTTTTCACAATGTTTTGCAATTTCTAGAAAGGGGATTCACATGAGTGTCCCAAATAATGGCAATGTTCTATCGTAAATTAAAATGAAATAAAAATAAAATACCTTATAATCTGAATAGGATATTTAAACCACTAGAATATACGTTGCTTTTTCTTCAACATTTTATACGGAGCAGGTGTATTTCTAACACTTTTAACAATAAAACCATTTACAATAAATGACACCTATTTCGACTCTTAGTCTGTAATGTGATCATTTTTTACATTAGTGTTGTCCATTGTCATCCTAAATCTCTATACCAACCCATATGAGATTTGATTCTAGATAAACGAAATCAACTTTGTATAGTTTTTCTAATTAAAAGTATATGCTAGACATGGTTGAGAGCGTACATGTAACATATTGTTCAGAAACCATCCGTGACCGGACCGCGAATTCACTGTTGGTTATACTGACACAGATAGGTAGAATAGTTTATCCTTACACGACTTCAACTAGCAGGACGATGACAGGTGAGTTTTAATTTTTAATTTTTCTTTACAATTGAAGCAATATGTGATGTTAACGTGATATAGTCAATATATGAATTATGACCCTAGTGTTGCTAAACCTTTAGGCTATGTATCCATGGTTCAGATATTATTTTTATATACTTTAGGATGAACATGTCTGGTCCGTTATCAACAATTCGAGACGCTGCGTGCAGGGGTACTGGTATAATATTACTTTATAACGTCACGCTACCACAATTGGCACGCCACCAAAAATGGTACACATTGAGGATTTTTTTATTTAAATTAAATGTGTGTTTTTTCCTCTGACAGCATAACAATAGAGATATTTTTATCAGCATTTTCACCAAAAAAGGTTTTGTTGTCAGCGACACGAAAGAGTACTCGATGACTCAAAGTAAGCATGCCAGAAGCCCAGAAAAAACAGGGGTTAGTTATAGGCATGTCTAATGTTGATCCTTGTCTGTATGACTTGATACTTTAAAAGTGTATATTTACATTTGCGCTGCAACCGACTATATGAACATTACCAGCAGAAATGCATTTCATGAGAGTATATTTCAATTCCTACTCAATTTGGACTCAATGCAACTACCAAATGTAACCTGTTTCATTTGCCGATGAATTTGACCAGTAAACATTGCCTGTGCGAATGATTTTGCGAATGGAGATAACTATTGACATGTTTAAACAAAGATACCACTTGATGAGATTTCACATTTTTATTGGAGCAAAAAAGAAATTGTTCAAACAATCACAAACGATCAATCAGCAAAACATTATCAGCTCACGGTTGCTAGCGGTAGAGACAAGTCATGTACTGCCCTAGAATTTCTCCCTCTAGCTACCAATTCTATTTGGGGACAGATATAGCACATCAACTCCCGGTATAAAATGAAAACAACAAAGATCCACAGGGGTTCGTTACAAATGTCTGAAATACAACATATCATGATATAACTGATATGGGTCACAGCACACATAAATATACATATAAATGGATGTATATATGTGCTGTGACCCATATCAGTGTGTATACATGTATGTGTATGCGTGCTGTGACCATATCAGTATAGCATGTGAAAATTTCAGACATTTGTAACGAACCCCTGTGCTAGATCAATGTGGTCTCGTCTGATATGAAATACATTCGAACAGCCAAATGTCACATCGGATGTTTCGTCCTTTCAAGCCACGCCTGGTTTCCTGTATAATTCGACATTTAGTTACTGCAGCTTCACATTCCAAAAGATGTAGAAACTCAAAATGTAGCGGCTTTCCACTTCGAGCTAGTAAAAGATGGCTGTTGTATACTCACAGCTGAGCCTGTGCAACGCGTCTAGCTATTATTTTTTCGCAATGACGGATCAGAAAATTTGATATCTTATGAATTCACCAACATTTTTTTTTATGAGATTTAAAATATGGCTGTGTGTTTTGTTTCTACATAGTTTGAGTGTATTGAACTATCAACGTATACCATCATGTTGTATGATGGTCCTTCAATGGCGGCCTATATTTTGTTACATTACGTTAATACGTAGACTTGCACAAGCTCCAGAATCTAAAACAAACGATCGGAATGGATTTCAGAAGTTCCAATTATTGAAAAGAAACACGTTGATTGAAATACAAGGATTGAATCTTGCTTTGGTCGATTTCATGGGGTGATGGATTGCGTTGGTCTTGAAACAAATTAAACATGAACTGCTTCGCAGTTCATTAAATTTGTTTCAAGACCAACTCAAGCAAGATTCAATCCTTAAATGAAAGCAAAAACTCTCGTGGCGTAACACGTGGTTTACTTATGACGTCATAGATTAACCTTGTTCAATAAGAGTCCTGTCGCTTCGCTTCAAATGACATGGATAATGACCCTGCATCAAACGCTCAAATGACTAAATTAATTATTGGCGTCAATTTTGATTAACTAGGACTGTTCCGCCGATGCTGTTTGAAGGACTACGCATATACAAAACGCAGTAAATAAATAAACCATTTGAGAACAAAAAAAATAAATGAAACAATTGTTCTATAGTAAAAATGATAATATATAACTTAATTTTCATGCCGGTGTCATATAAAATTGTCATCCCCCATAAAATACTCATCCGGATGAATATTTTTTTTTATACATAACATACTCATCCCCCCATAAGATATTCATCCTCCCTATTTTTTTAGTTTTTGTTTTACATAAATACAAAATTTACAACATTATTACATCGTGTTACCTGTAATACATGATTACTATATGTCTGTCCAGGTAAAACACACTAGGGTGTCACCTTTGTGGGGACTGGGACCCTGGGGGCTACTGTTGCCTGGTGACAGCACACAGGTGTGGTCAAGAGCTGACTACAAGTGCTATAGTGATAACTCATTGACAGATATATATATATATATATATTAAATTAGCAGTGTACAGTAGCGTATGGTGGCCATGGGTGATATTTTTATACAATGAATTACCCCTGTAATATTACATGTATCAAAAGTAAAAAAAAAAAAACATCAGCTCTAAAATTGGCATATACATGATGAGTTGAACTAAGTGGGCTTCACATTTAAGAAAAAATCGATTTCGGCTTGAGACTACATTTTCGGCTACTTACGAATCTGTGTCTACACAACAGAAGGTAGCTTTTCATGTAGTCTATTTTTGTACTCAGCACCTGTGTAAATATTGTGAAAAATCCAGTTTGACGACCTATGCTTAAACGTGAGTATTTCTGTGACAGGATGTGATATTGAATTTAAGACAGGTTTTAAATGGGCCAAAGTTTGGGTTAAAAATCATGTTTTTGCATTTGTTGGCGTTTTTTGATGTGGTAACCATGGTTTTCACAAGTCCCAAATCTTGGGAAATCCCTTTTTGAAAAAATATTCATTCGCCTAAAACAAACGTATTCAAAATGTAGTTTATAAATATATATATTTATGTAGGTGTGATGTGCAGGATGAATCCGCTACCCATGTTTATCCGAGACATGCCCTTTATTTTTAAGGTCAAGCCATTTTAAAGCAAACCTGCATTTACATATGAAATTACAGGACACTACTTGACACCCCCCTGCCCTTGACTTGAAAAAATAATAGTATACATACACTGCATCTATAGTGTAACATCACCAAGCTCTGTTTTGTGTGCGTACTGTAACCTTAGAGCCTAATGTGCACGTCAACATTTTTATGGTTTATAAAATCGTTACAGGCTTTCCTGAATTAAGTATGTTTTGACTGGTGATTCTAGTTGTGTATTACACGGCCAAAGCCGTCACCCCTCCCCTTTCAACAGGTTTAAACTTGGGCGCATGCTGGATATATAGTTTACATTAATTAAATGGGTGCAAGAACAAACCATGATAACGACTGTTGTACCTGTATGGTCAGTGGTCCGTAGTAGCCACAGGGCACATGTGTTGCAGTTTTGGCTATCTTATTTTTTTCTTCTTTAAAACATTTGCAAGAAGGACAATGAACATGACAGTTTCAAGAAAAATTAAAATAAATAAATAACCAAAATTATAGTTATATATATCTCTGGGAGATCTTACTAAGAATAACCAAGAGAAACATTAACATTTTTTTTAAAATAAGAATTAACTGAAAATCTGAAATGGTGACAACCCATAAAAAAATTCTGGATCCACCCCTGGCTAGGGAACATAGGTATTTTACGACTAAAATATAGGGTAGATGGTTATTTAATGGGGTGGATAGGTATTTCATGACTATAGGATAGGGAAGATCGTTATTTAATAGGGGTGGATACGTATTTTATGACTATAGCATAGGGAAGATGGTTATTTTATGGGGGTGGATAGGTATTTAATGGCTATAGTATAGGGTAGATAGTTATTTAATGGGAGTGGATATATAGGTATTTAATGGTTATAGAATAGGGTAGATTCTTTTTTTATGGGGGTGGATAGGTATTTTATGACTTCAGTATAGGCAACATGGTTATTTTATTGGCCGGGTGGATAGGTTTTTTATGGCTATAGTATAGGGTAGATGGTTATTTTATGATGTTTGATAGGTATTTTATGGCTATATAAAAAGAGCGTAGCTCTCGGGCGCCCGAGCGAAGTTCTTTTATGGTAACACATGCGTGCG
The DNA here is from genome assembly GCF_002113885.1 of Mizuhopecten yessoensis. Taxonomy (NCBI): domain Eukaryota; kingdom Metazoa; phylum Mollusca; class Bivalvia; order Pectinida; family Pectinidae; genus Mizuhopecten; species Mizuhopecten yessoensis. The sequence goes on from NW_018405514.1 coordinate 1,250,163, forward strand.
TAAACAGAGTCGCTTCCCCTTTCTACAGCTTGCCCTTGATTTTTTTCCGTCCGGAAGTAGCCCTCCAATGGGGAAACAGGAAGTGACTTCTAGCCAATGAAAAGGGAGAAAAACAGGAATTCCGATTGACGTCATAATTCTATATTCTATTTCTGTTTCGCGCGAAAATGGAAATCTCAATTGCTATACATGAATGTAAAATATTACTTCTTTTATTCCGGAAACATATACAACTTATATTACTTCTGCAACTAGAAGACTATCTCTTAATTATTCAAACAATATTAGACACTTTAGATATCAATAAATAATAAAATCGACTTAAAGATGGATTTCGCCGATTTCTGGTGCGCACACTTCCGATATATTGTTTACATTTGCTACGGAAGATGACAGACACGGTGGCTGCGTTAAAACTTGTGACATGTAGTATGTAGTAATTTAAAGTATATGGATGTTATAATGTGATATCTGCAGTAACAGACGATTAGTTCAGTCACTTCTTTCCCGTTTCTTTGGCTTATAATCGTGCTAAGTGTTGGTCAGGTTAAGGCATGTGGGACAAACCTAGGTCACAAGGGGTACAGACTAACTTTCACGTGTAAGTAACACTTCCAGTTTCAAAACACAAATAGATATAAGTCAATCAGAAATTCATGTTTTCTGCACTTCAATATTATCAACGTGCATTATCTTAAGAATGTTATGACACATTTTCTTAAGCATGATCAAAGGGGCCTGTGGTATGATGCAGTTTTATGGGAACACTCTGAAGAAAGAAAAACATGCTGTAAAATATAAGCATGTACAGCAAAGATTTCTAGGTATGTAAATATTAAGAACAAGTGGTATTATTTTTATTGTACAGTTTATAATGAGATTAATGACTAATTGCTTTAAAAATCAAATCATGACTAGAAATTGTGTAATGGGCAGAACCATTAGCAAAACAAACATATTTATTCTCATGCAAATTCAAATAATAAAACTAAACCCTATAAACTTAATGCATTTAAAATAATGCTTAAATTGCTGGCTTAACCACTCATATCAGAAAAAAATACAACTATTATCATATAAAATTTAAATTAAAATTTCCTTATTGTATCAGGTATGCAGATGAAGTGACTGGGATGACCACATCCTTATATGTTACAAGTGGAAGAGATGACTTTTTTCTCCTATAAACTTTCCTGGCAAAGACACCCATGTATCCGCCCCACTGAAATTCTTCTGAGTGTGTCAGTAAGTAGGACTACATCTACACATATAATAGAATTGAGTTATAAATCTAACACTATTAATTTTTTCGATGGATACTAATTATTCAAATATTGGAATTATTTCAATTTGAAATATATTCTTTGTGAAATTCTGAAATTATGTATAGGCCTTGACAAATAGATGCCCTATTTATTTGATTCACTGTGCCATTATTTAAAACAAAATATTCGCTTAAGATGTCCCTGTTCTATATTTTTCCAAATGACAAAACATGTCTCCACCCATTTTTCATATTTTCAGATGTACAATTTCATTTTCACAAACTTGCCTGCAAATTAATTTTGAAACTTTCTACTAGCCCAACCTGTTTTCATAGTAAATATTGAACATTTTCCCTAGCCCAAATTGATATTAAATCTACCAGCCCAAGTGTTGAAATAGTTGATATGTATGGTATTACACACCACTAACAGAGAAATTAAATATATACATGTATATATAGAAAAAAACATAAATTTTTCAGATCGTCCGCTAGGCCTTTCTGCCTTCTAGGGCTTCTTGAAGAAGCCCTAGAAGGCAGAAAGGCCTAGCGGACGATCGGAAAAAAATATGTTTTTATTCTATATTTTCCTTCGCAAGGACTTATTTATTTATTATCTACCATGTATATATAAATATTCTAAACTCCTTCATAATACTGTACTTAAAAACCTAACAACCAACCTAGTTTATTTTCCATCAATTCCTTTCAGAGCTCATTTGTCCCTGCCTTTTTTTCCAGTTTATTTCACATGGTATATTATGCTTACACATTAATTTTGTGTGACCTTATCATTTCATTCTTTTCATAATGGACAAACTGGTATTATACAGTGATGTTTTCTGTGGTTGGTTTATCATTTGTTGTGATGCTGTTTTTTTTGTTTTTTTTTTATCAAACAGTTAAACAGAAAGTAGATGCCACTCAGAAACAACATTCAGAAGAATATGGCATCAGTGTCTTTCCCATATTCAGTTTATAACCTGGAGGACAGATTCTGCCAGGATGTGAATATTTTAGGAATATCATACAGAAGGTAATAAAATTGAATTGGGTACTATATGTACAGTAATGATTTGCTTAAAGGTTGATTACAGCTGTGTTACCTTACTTTACAAATCTGCCTATAATCTATATTACTTTACTAGTACAGATACACCCCAACCACCTACAATTCAACTGCATAATGTGGTTGCAGACACATAGCTACCTATAGACTGATAAACAGGTGAATTTAATCCACTAAATTTGCAAACAGAAGACCTAAAACTGTTTAGATGTACCATTTCAACTGCTTCCCAACCTCCAATCCTGACGAAATACATGTATTAATTTCATTTCAGTAATAATTACCATAATTTTAGTATGCATATAAAATACCTACACCCATCTTTGTAGCCCAAAAACAAAAGATTAAAATATCCCTACCTCCCTAACGCGACGTAACCCATATCCTGACGACAGAGCCACGGAGTGATCTCCCTTCCTCCTTCTTTTATGGCGCCTGCTGCCTGCTGACGCCCGGAGCTAGCTCCATTTCGAAACCCTGTTTTGTCGGTTTGGTTCGAGTGTCAACTCAATTTATTGCGCAGTTTGTGTGCCTTATACCCATCTGCCCTTGTTATTACAATTAATTATTGTTGAAAATTATTTTTGTGCCTTTTACGGCCGGTTATTTTACTCCACGTGTGCCGGTGATGTGCCACGGTCCGCCATTATTGTGGGCTAATTTACGACCTCTGTTTATTTCGGTGACGATTGTTTGTTTCGGCAAACGTTATTTATTTTAACCGTTTTCTGATTTATATTACGGGTGGAATTCTTTCTACGTTGCATACTTTGTACTATCGTATATTATCATTTTTTCCCGTGTTTATCTGCTTGTAATTTTTTGGAGGGTATGTCTCGGTCGGTCAGCGACAAGGTAGAGCTCATGGGTGTTCCCATTTCTTTGTGGAACGGGACCATCATGATGCCTGTCACAGGTGTCGTCCTTGCATTGAGGTTTCGCCTTGTGAACTTTGTTCACAGACTAAATCTCAAGACAAGGACTTCGTTGTTCAAAAGCTTCCCTCAACTTACCATAAGAGATATTCGTCTGTTTCTTCCGGTAAGCGAGGGAAGCAGAGAGGTAGGGGTCGTGCCACCAGCTCTCTGGGGTGTGGTGGTACTGTCTCTGTTCCTGTCTCGGGGGGCCTCGCTTCGGCGAGTCCCTCTCGTGAGCAGGGTGTGGCCCTTCCTGTCCAGGAACTCCCTGGAGTAGGGGAGGGGCAGCCTGACCCTGGCTGACACAGCCCAGGGTCGAATTGGCCGGGAACGCCCGTAAGCTTTCGCGCTTGCCTTCGGGTAGGGACTATCGGCCGCCGGTCACTGACTCTGTCAGTAATCCCGGCATTGCAGGTGGTGCTGTCGTTGGGGACAGTCTTGGTGCCGGGCCTGTTCTTTCGTGTTCAGGTCCTGGTGTGACTACAGACTTTCTTTCGGGATTATCTCTGTCTACCGGGATTAGGGACGCGCAGCTCACTAATCCTGGCACCAATGCTGGTCTGGCTTATCCCCCCGGTCAGTTACCCGGACCCGGTCCTATTAGGTCCGGTCCTGAGTTTCATTCTTCTGGCAACCTGGGGGTTTTCCCCCCAGTCGTTGGGTTTGCTGGACAGGGGACTGGTTTCCGGCCTCCGTTTTCCCCTGGCTTAGGGTATACGGGTGCCTGCGGGCAACCATCCTTGGGCCGCCCTTACCAGCCTGCGGATGGTTTTGGGTTGCAGCAGCATCCCGGCAGTTACGGGCTTAGCCCGTACATGTCCGCTCAGGCAGGCGCTTCTAGGGACGTGTCAGATCGCATCGCTCGATCAATTAGGTCTTCCTCATCTGCCGTCTACCAGCCACGATGGAAGATTTACTGTGATTGGTGTGTCGACAGGAAGGTTGATCCGATCAAGGCTACTGTCCAGGTGATTGCGGACTTCCTTCTTTGGCTGTTTAGGGACCCCAATACTGCCATTGGCACTATCGCTGGTTATCGCACGGCCATTGCTAGTATTCTCTTTATTCATGGTAGGCTCGTCCTCCTCTCTTTCTGCCTTGATTAGGGGGTTTCGGTTGGACAGGCCTAGGGTCCGGCAGTTGGCCCCGCAGTGGAATTTGCCACTGGCGCTCGAATCGCTGATGCGGGCACCTTATGAGCCTTTAGTGTCTGCCTTGAAGTTTGTTACCTACAAGCCCTGGCCTCAGGTCGAAGGAGGAGTGAGATTCATGCATTGTCTTATCCCCCCTCTTGCCTCCGGTGGCCCAGGAATTACTCTGCCGTTACCCTTCTCACTGATCCAGCCTTTATGGCTAATGCCCGATCCGATTAAGATTTCGTCTTTGACTGCCTTCGTTGGGTCTGAGGAACGGGATATGTTGCTCTGTCCCTGTCGGGCGCTTAGGNAGGGGGGGGCGAGGTCCTCGATCTCGTCTGTTTTTGCCCATTAAGCAGGGTCAACAGGATATCTCTTCTCAGTCAGTGTCTAGATGGATCTGTCAGGTCATCAAGTACGGTTACGACCACTCGGATGATCAGGTTCGGGCGTTGTATAAGGTGAGAGCTCATGAGATCAGGGCCCTTGCTGCGTCATGGGCCCTCCTCAATGGGTCCCCCTTTCAGGAGGTCATGTCTGCGGCTTCCTGGCGAGGACATACTACCTTCACGGATTTTTATCTCCGGTTCTTGGCTTCTCATTCTGATGAGTTGTTTTCCCTTGGACCGGTGGTGGTTGCACAGTCTGTGGCTGTTCCTCCACAGTAATTCAGTGATTTTAAATAGTATGCTATCAGGCACCACGGTGGTACACCTGCTCGTTTCACGGGGAGGTTTTCCATTTTTTAATTACTTTCGGGGCTTTATTAGGGGGGTTCCTTGAACCTTTTCCCTACCTTCAGCATGTCTCGAGTTTGTTCCGTCAGCCTGGTCTGCCTGGATTCGAAGCCTCCACTACGGTAAGACGAATTCGCATACTAAGGTTATGGTAATTGTTACTGAAATGAAATTGAGGTTTTTGGAGTAAAACCTATCTATTTTCATGATGTAATACTTACCATAACTTTATGGAGTCCCACCCTGTATTCCTCCCCTTGCCTCCTCATCCCGGCTGCCTTTAGGCTCCATAAAAGGGGTTTGAGGAAGGGAGATCACTTCGTGGCTCTGTCGTCGAGATATTGGTTACGTCACGGTAGGGAGGTAGGGATATTTGAATCGTTACTGATTGTTCGAAGTGTAAAGAATGTACTCTTTTTATAAAACTTTTTTGACATTTTTGTGTGGCATAGATGATCACCAAACCTTTAATATATCAACTGCTATTTAATGCATATACTTTCTGTTGATATATTTACACTACATGTAATTAAATTTCATTTCAGGGGTGCTAAAGGTGAAGTCTGCACTTGACAGGGAGGAGACTGATGTGAAACTAGTAATTTCTGAATGTCTTCCAGTTGGGTTAGAGGCTAAAGGATTGTCATCAAGCTGGCAACATATGCCTGCTACCTCTACAACATTTCTTGCAATTACCTTCCCTGCCTACCTCTAGATGTAATTAATCTCATATTGGTGATCTATCCAAACAAAGAATGATGACATACTGTGTTTAAAATCTCATTCCAGTAACTATTCTATTCAGTCCATGTGTACTGGCCTAATGACTGTCTTTCTATGGCTGTAAAAGTTTTATAGGTTTTTTCATCATGTCAAAGTGTTTACTGGATGTAGAAAGTGAGGCTAAAATGTGTAGTGTCAGGCGATATGTATTAACATTTTCCTTGGCTAATAAAATGATGGGAAATAATCAAAACAGAACTTGTTATTTATTATCTACAAAAATAGTATTAAAAATAGGAATAACATATTCTTTGTCCTAACAAAAATGCCTGTTTTAATTTCTGAAATTGATATTTAACAATGTTTTGAGAAAAACAATCACTTAATTGAAACAGCAAGATTTTGAAGTTTTTCCACAAATTACCTCATCGACCTTAAATATTTACATGGGAAAGTCTGAGGCTAAGCATACCACCATTTCCAACTGGAATATAATAGTCAAATACTTATTACACGGGTAATTTATGTACTGTACTGGGTGGCCTTTCACCAAAGCAGCCAGGGTTTGATTCTCCGATCGGACTTTACATGTACCCGATACCAGGGGTGTATCCTGAATCTTTTCATGGGTTGTCACCATTCCAGATTTTCATTTTTCTCTATCCACCCCCTTCAAATAACCATCTACCTGATACTATAGCCATACAATACCTATCCCCCTCCATTTAATAGCCATCTACCCTATACTGAAGTAATACATTACCTATCCACCCCCAAAAAATAACCATCTACCCTATACTGAAGTCATAAAATGCCTATCCACCCACATACAACTACCATCTACCCTATACTATAGCCAGTAAATATATATCCACTCCCATAAAATAACCATCTACCCTATACTATAGCCATTAAATATATATCCACTCCCATAAAATAACCATCTACCCTATAAATAACCATCTAACATTTACTATAGACATAAACTATGGGACAAATGTAAGAAATCAACTGTACCACAATACCAAATCAATACAAACAAGACTTTCTTTCCAAATACATTTTAAATACAGTATAAAATACCTAAATAGGCCAAGTTTATTATTCTCACTTTTACACTTCATTTGCACCGTAATACAGATTTTGTTTATTTTAACTGTTGTTTTGGAAGGAGTGATTTATTTTACATTCAGAAATTTAAATAAACTGTAATATCAAAAAAAATGAAAAAAACCATCTCTTTTCAGAATACAGTATAGAAGTAACAATGCCAATTGCATTATTCTCACCATATGTCTTTGTTAATAAT